>NC_025690.1:21776546-21806031 GCF_000633955.1 Camelina sativa
CCCCCCCCAAAAAAGTAAAGTAGGGTTATAGTATTTACTACTATTTAGTAGAATGTTGAAACTTGAAAGTAATCTAAGGGTTAGTTTTTCTAATAGTATTTTTGCAAAAGTTTATGTTTGTGGGCTATTATTAGCTTGGAGTATTACAATTGCATGAGTTTTGAAAGCAATCAGTAATGCTATTTTTAACGTATTCGTATGCATATTTGCCGTGTTTAAATAAGTTAGTGCTAAATTTTTAGACAGTTTAATTAGAGCATTCAAGAATGACACCGGCCAAACGTTAAAAAAAAAGTGATATATAATGATAGCGTTGATTGTTGCACACAATCCGGATAGAGCCAAACAGGAATCACACTTTTATTCAACCATTGAACCATAATGCGTTGTTATTTGCTAGCTACATCCCATATTTAGGACTTTTAATTTCAAACCTCTTAAAAGATTGATTCGGGAAAGAAAAAGAGTGAGTATAAAACATGTGTTTTGGTTTGGGATATGTGAATCCATGCAGCTTTGTCATTTGACTCAGTCAAATTTCGTATTTAATGTAACGCATACGTATGTTAATATATTGTTAAATACATGAATAGACGATATTGTTACTTTCCAAAAAAATGGATGTTACATACTTTTTGCATCAACCGTAATGTAAATTCGATCGGATACTATTTTGTTAAAAAAAATTAATTTCAACAGTTCAAAGTATATCATATTTAACTTTTCAAGCAAAATCATTCTCAAACCAATCGTAAGCACGCAGGTAATGCATAGATTATTCACCGAAATCGGGGATGCATAATTAGGAGTGCATATTTGACACTAATCAAATTATGTAAATCAAAATCATTGAAAACTACTGTAGAAACTGATGATAGGTTAAAACTAAGCTGCACTAAAAAGTAAAAAAAAAAACTGACCTAAATTGAAATTATTAAAATATATATAATGATGTTGTGTTAGTTACTTAGTTTAGTATTAATATTACTTTGGACGCATATTTGTATATTGAGTTTTTCACAAATTGAAAAATTAAATCGAGGCACACATGTCTAGAATCTGAAACTAAACAAAGCGAAGCAATTTAAAGGTATCGATTCGGATTAGTTTCGTCTATTTTGAGTCAAAATAGTAAGAAGGCAACATACTACCAGGTTACCAACAAGTTACGGTAAATACGCTTAACAATTATGCTAAGACAAAAGATTAGATAAGCTTTTTAATCTCTCTCTGGGACATAGTTTGACTGACCATTGTTAATGTCTTCAATGACAAAACAAATATTTAGTTCCCCATGTTTCTAATTGATTTGTGGTACCAAATTCTTTTATATCTGATTAATTTTGATTACATGATTATATCTGAGTAATTTTGTCTTTATGTAAAATTTTGATATTAGAAAAAGCTTATAGAATTTGGGTTAACATTTTTCTGAGACCAAACAACCTATAAAATAAACACAACCATATTGTAGTATAGTAGGGAAAATAGCCACTCCTATGAGTCTAGTGACGGTGGAAGCTTATTATTATCTTTTGGTAGGTCATCATTGTTGTCTTGTTGATAAGTTTCGAAAAAAATATAATTATAATCTCAAAGATTATGTAATTTCTGTCGATCAGAGGACGACAAAGGCGTCCATAAATATGGTAGCAGTGTGAGTAAAGCAAAAGCCATATAATCAAAAATCTTCGTTATCTGTTTCATCGGGGAATTTGGATTCCTTTCTAAGCAATTGGGATAGATTTGGAGGAAACTTTACAAGTAAAATAGTTTCTCTTATTTTATTTATTAGTCTCTAAGCTTGTAATTATACAAAAGATATAATTTATATATATATTCTATAATAGTAAATCTACTTATTTACCAATAGAAGAATATTACACAAATATTAACTTTCCATTCAACTCGATCTCGTAATCTGCAAGATCTCCTAATACCCTCCCGCAAGCTCATATGTGATAACATATATGAGATTGAACGATCATCATCACATCATCTTCACGGTCTTCATATTCACTATAGAGTCATCAATGGCGTTATACCTCACCATAAGGTTACGGATTCGGTGGAGAATGTGTATCTCGATTGATTTCAAAATCACAAGTTTAAATCGTTCTTCGAACTTCTTGTTTATGAAAAAACTTGTGTAGTGGTCATGGTCATATTCAGGTTTGTCCTCCTCGGATCAGCATCATATCCGTCAGATTCATCACTTTGAAAGTTATCTTCGTGGCTCCATCTTGTTTGTAGTAAAAGATGAATCCACATAAAGACTCGTTGGACTAGCACAACCACGTGGATTGTGGTTGTGATCATCGTCAAATCAAATCGTTTGTTCATGTCATCTTTTGTAGTAATGACAACATCAACAACGACTTTTTTTTTTCACTCTTTTTTTTTTTTGTTAGATATAGATTAAAAATCCAAACAAAACAAAGCAAACTAATAACTATAGAAAATTAAGAATATTCCAACAAAGATAGATTGAAGGAAACAAAGTCAAAGAAAAGAAGATGAAATCGATAGAAAAATATAGAGTTTTTTTTGTTTTTTTTGTTTTTAGAATGCTAAAATAAGACAATCATAACCCATATGAATTAGGATCAAGACTATGATACCATGATAGATTTGGAGGAAACTTTAGAAGTAAAATAGTTTCTCTCATTTTATTCATTAGCCTCTACGCTTGTATTTATACAAGAGATATAACTTGTATATATTCAATAATAGTAAATCTACTTATTTACCAATAGGAGAATATTACACAAATATTAACTTTCCATTCAACTCGATCTCGTAATCTCCGAGATCTCCTAATAAATTGGATAATGTTTCCTTTTCTTTTGAACGGATAATTTCAACAATACAACGATGATTACAAACAGAGAAATATTCTAAAAGAATCCAAAATTTCTTAATTATAGGAACATATGTATATATTTTTTGGAATCACGTTCTATTTCCCCCTCAAAACTATTGTATCGTACCATATCCATCCAGAACATCCCACAAATTTAATTGATTTACCTATTTCTAACCAAATCTATAGTTCTATCACTATTTCTCCCTCAAAATTATAGTTCTCATCTATTTTCCCGTTATCTGGTATTATATGGTTTACTGTTGGTTAAAGTTTTGCTTAACCAACTAACAATCCTACTAACCGAATTCTAACCTAATTTAAACCAGATCACAAACTAACCGATATCTCTACCCTTAATCTTCTCCTTCATCTGTCGTATCACTATTTCTGGACTCATATCACCACTTTGTTTTGTAATTGAAATGCTAGATAATAATCTCCATAATAATAGTTAAAAGTTAGAGTCCCCATAGCCTCCCTCTCATCCTGATTCTCTTGCCCAACGAAAAGCTATGGATTTAGTTTTTAAAATAAATTTGAAGAATGAGCCAATATTTTAATATGGCATCGAATCAAAATTGACATGGATCGTACAATCGACAATACAGGAAAATCACAATATCAAATTGAACCGAACTCAAGAGAGTGAGAGGTAGGACATGTGAGGGAAGAGAGCAGCGGCAACACCGTTCTAAAGGCGGACCTCAGCGGTTTCAGTGACGGAGATGGAAGGGAGATAGAGGAGAGTGGTGAGAAGAAGATTCCGGTGAATGAGGAATCCAGTCCGGTCGAGACGCAATGTTCGATTTCGATAAACTCACTGTCACCGGTGACAACAGTTGTTATTAAAAAATATTGAATTTCCAATGAACTTTCTTAATTTTGAAATCAAAATTCACAAAAATAATTTTTTAGCTTGAAGAACCGGGTGAAGAAGAAGATTTTGGATCAGATTGTTTACGGACAAGTCGGGTCGAGTTTTTAATGTTTGTCTGGTTTAAAAAATTTAGTTTCATACCGTTTTTTCATCGGTTTATATTAGGTTTGGTTAGTAAACCGTTTAAACCATAAAAATTGGAGAAATAGTAATAGAACTATGGATTCGGGTAAAAATAGATTGAGCACTTAAGTTTGTGGGATATATAGAACGATATCAAAGTTCTGGGTGGATCTGGTACGATGCGATAGTTCCCAAGGGGAAATAGTGTAGAAGATGTGTCTTATTGACTTGAATAATACCAAAGACATACATACAGATTTATACAAGAAGTAGAGAAGCTTCTAGGTTTAATAATTACAGAAGGTTCCATATACAGAGATACGGTATCAAGGAGTTATTTGGTAAGGAGATACGATGTATCAAGGAGTTATTGGTGTTGCCTTGTCTGATCCTTTACACGCCCCCTCAAGATGGAGGGTGTGGAACCACTCTAATCTTGTTTCGAAGATGAGTGAACTGGTTTCTCGGTAACGGTTTGGTAAGTGCATCAGCTAATTGATCCTTGGTGTGTACATGAACAACACGAAGTAGACCTTGTTGGATGTGACCTCTGATGAAATGATAGTCTATAGCGATGTGTTTCATGCAGGAGTGAAAGACAGGGTTAGCGCAGAGGAACGTTGCTCTGACGTTATCACATTAGACAACCGGCTTCATGGGGAGGTGGATGCCAAGCTCAGTGAGGAGAGTACATATCCACCGTAGTTCCGCAGCGGTGTTTGCGTTCTGAGATGCCGTTGTGTTCAGGAGTGTGAGGTGGAGAGGTGTAGTGAGAGATTCCAGATGATGCGAGGAATGATTTGAGAGCGATGAATTCGCCCCCATTGTCCGAGTAGAGAGTTCCAATTCTGGTTTTGAACTTGTTTTCTACGAGGGTCTTAAAGGTAATGAAGACTTCACGAACCTGGGATTTTGTTTTGAGAGGGTACAACCAGGTGTATCTGGTAAAATGATCAATGAGGACTAGGTAGTATTTGTAGTTTTCGTTGGATAGGATAGGTGATGTCCACACATCAGTAAAGACGTATTCAAGGGGGTGAGTAGAGACAATGGTGGATTGAAGAAATGGGAGTTTATGAGTTTTATTGATCGCACAATCAGTACACAATGTTTGTGAAGTAGTAGATTGTGAGGATGGTAAAGAAAAACGAGAAACAACTTTATTAAGGATGGAGAAAGAGGGGTGACCTAAACGATAGTGCCAGTCGGCTAAGGATGGTTTTGTGGAGGTGGTGGTGAAGAAGGAGGCATATGGTGTGGAAGCGACTGGCCATTCGTAAAGCTCACCGTTAGTCCTGCCTTGGAGTAGCGGGGCCCGCGTTTTCAGATCCTTCACCTGAAAGGAGGTAGGGGAAAATTCAATCGTCACTTTGTTGTTATTACATAGGCGATAAACAGATATTAGGTTCTTATGCAGATGAGGAACACAAAGAACATTATTTAATCGCATTTGACCAGAGGGATAGGGTAAAGGGACTGAACCAATATGAGTGATCTTAAGGGCAGAACCATCACCAATAACAACAGAGTTGTCTCCATTGTATGGTTGGTGAAGAGCTAAGTTCTGGAGATCACTGGTCATATGGTGCGTGGCACCACTGTCAAGGACCCATGGATCAGCAGGGTGTGAGTAGCCAAGCGCAAGGTTGGCTGAAGGTTGCCATGGGCAGTATTGTTGTTGCATCGGGTTGGGAAGCAGTGTTGGCTGAGAAGTAGCGAATTGAGGAAAACGTTTTGCATTGTGACCATGTATCCCGCATATCTGACATCGACCTTTGTAGCCTTTGGGGAAGCGATTGTCGTTGCGGTTTCCACGTTGGTATTGCGTAGTCTGGTTGTTGGACCAGCTCTGACCCGTACGTTGGTTCTGCTTGCCATTGAAGCGTGAGCGATTGGTGGCAAAGTTGGCAGAGGCGGGAAGTTCTGTTGGGGCAGCGGAGATTGCAAGGAGTTTAGCTTCGTTGCTTCGGAGCTTTTCATGAAGCGTCGTTAGAGTAGGGGAGGTGTCACGACCTTTAACTTGATCGACCTTCAGGCAGACCTCCAAGAACATGCTCGATTTGGTCATCATGGTCAAGAGGTTTGCCCAGCAAGGCTAACTGATCAAATCTGGTGGTGAGTCCTCTAACGTACTCATCAATACTCTTCGTACCTTTTTTCCAGTACTTGAGTTGAGTCTTGATCTGTTGGACATGACTGCGGCTGGGTTTAGCGAAGGTGTCTGCGAGGGGACGCTAAATCTCTGCAGAAGTTTGAGCTTTGGAGAGGAGAGGTTGGATAGTGAGAGAGACAGTGCCGAGAAGACTGCTGTATATCAGCCTGTCTTGACGCCTCCATGACGCATGGTCAGGATTTGCCGCTGTGACGCCATTGTTGGTGACCGTCGGATTGGGTGGTGGTCGAGATCCATCGATATGACCAGAAAGGTCATAGCCATCAAGGAGGGCATGAACCTGGATGCTCCACATCAAGTAGTTGTCAGAGGTGAGTTTGGTTACACTTGACATGTTGACATGAAGGATGGTTTGAGTGTTGAGGGGAATAGCTTCAGATTGATCCGCCATTGAAGAGGAAGATGTGAGATAGCAAGGATAGAGAAAGAGAGGAAGAGGAAGAAGAGAGAGGCGGCTGTTTGTAAAAAGAAATTTAGGGTATCGTAGAAGGCTCTGATACCATGTAGAAGATGTGTCTTATTGACTTGAATAATACTAAAGACATACATACAAATTTATACAAGAAGTAGAGAAGCTTCTAGGTTTAGTAATTACAGAAGGTTCCATATATTGAGATACGATATCAAGGAGTTATTTGGTAAGGAGATACGATGTATCAAGGAGTTATTGGTGTTGCCTTGTCAGATCCTTTACAAATAGGACGTTATTCCATACTTTTTTAATGATGCAAACTAAGTTAGACCTTTACTTAGACCTTTTCTTAATCAGAACCGGTAGTTTAGAAGTTTTTTTATGTCGGAAATAACTTCGTACCTAGAACCGATAGCTCCATTAGAAAAATACATAAGCTTTTTAGTTTAGGCATGACTTGAGTTTCAGATTTTGACCATTGGTTATATGGAGAGCTACGCTTAGAAAATATATTATTTATATACTGGTTTAGACGAAGGACAGTATGGATTAGAGATCTTAAACTTTTTTGGTTTTCAAAAGGAATAGATAGACACAAAGAATACTTTATAAGTTAATTTAATTAAACAAACTTGAACTTAGATGGACTCTAAGCAACCATGGGAAGCTTTATGAATGTAGATGCCCTGCGCAAAAAGTAAATGTAGATGCTCCTAGTCAAATTGATTAACTCTCATCTAGATGATGTTTGTTTTGTTAAAATACATAGCCAAAAGTCCAGATTTTTGAGTTCATAGACTAACAAAAACACAAAACAATCAGGAGGGAGGTGATACTTATACTTCCAAGACTTCAACACTAATGGAAGTAAGGCTTGTAGTGATTCCACCTGTGGTCTGCAGGAGAAGAAACATTGAGAGGGGTTGCGTTTTGGAAATGCTTCGAGATGCTCTTGGACCATATGGGACTTTTTGCATTGTGAGGACTATCTAAGGTGATCAATGTGGAACAAACAGCATAAGTGTGGTTCCCAATAGGTGGCAAAACCTTAAATAAATACATTTCTAGGATTTCTCTTCTGTTTTGAACATGTCGTCTCGGTCCATTCAGCAGCTACAAAACAGTTTCATTCTCACCTTCGCACCCGATATGTATATATTTTAATTTCCGGCCCAATATATATATATATTGGTTTTAGAAAAGCCTTCATAACACAGCTTAGCATTTTTAAAGGTTTCAAATCTTACCAGGTAAACATAGCACTAAGTCACTAACAAAAGAGATAATATTGAATGAATGTTTTGCCTCTAAAATTAGCTCAAAGCCCTTACATCTGGTCTCAGCATTTGACTTGATACTGATACACCATTGTTTACCATTCCAGTAAATTTTGCGCGATGAAACTGATCACCAGCCTTCAAACTCTGTTCAGCTTCCTTCAAATAGTTGTTGTTGTTAAGCCCACTTTGAATCCAAGCAATATTGTTCAGGTCCGTTGATATAGAGATCAATTCTTGGTCTAGCTCTGCAGAAGAATGTTCCTCATAATCAACAAACTCTGGTCCCAACACCGATTTAGACGATGATGGCAGCGTTTTGTTGTCAGGATGGTTGCAGCAACCGCGACCACATTTTGAAGGGACGATAGGTTCATAACAAAGAGACTGGAGAAATTTAGCAGCCAATGAGCCAGGTCTTGATGCTTGAACCAAAGGTCCCTCACATGGAGCCATATGGTGATTCATGTATCCTTGTTTACAGATACTGAAAGCACCCATCCGAGCCACAGGGCGATAAACATCAGGTTTACTCTTCACCTTTTCACGAGGAGGCTCGTTTGCTACATCATCCATTTTATCTTCATTTAATAATACCGGAGGCGTAAACGAATTGGTTTCTTCTCGAGGTAAATGCTCTCTAGGGGATGCATTTGATATCTTTCTGACCTTTGATGGTTGCATGTGATATATATCTGTATTAGACATCCCTTGATGATGATGATCCATCCAGAGACCTGCTGGTTTACGTCTAAGAGCTGAGTTCCAGTGATTCTTAATGGCATTATCTGTTCTCCCAGGTAAGAGTTTAGCAATCACAGCCCATTTGTTCCCATGAACCGCGTGTGCAGATATTATCATACGATCCTCCTCATCTGCATCATTTTCATAACACAACATTAGACCAAAATGTGAAACACATAGCTCAGATGCTAAAGCACATTATCATCAAAAGCACCTCTCTAGAGAATGCTAAACCATCTCCATCTACAAAAGACCAATCTGATTCTGATAAAACCAGAACATCAGCAGCTAAGTAACCTCATAAACTACTTCAAAATTACAGCTTTAAAATCTCAGAGTAAGCTAAAACACCATTACTAATCCCAAGTCCACAACAAAGATCCTGAATCAGCAACTTGTGATATCAAAGTATGTGATAATAAAGATGATGATACATCACTCAAAACATAGATACAAAGAAATCTCAAAATCTACTCAGTTACATAAACCACAAAAACATTAAAAAAAAAAACACCAAATCCGGAATTTGGAATCAACGAGGAGTGGTGTTACCAGAGAAAGGTTTTTTTTTAAGACAAGGATCGAGCTGATTACACCAACGAAGCCGGCACGATTTCCCAGACCGACCAGGGATCCCACGGGAGATGAGAGTCCAGTTCCTCGGCCCACACTTGGTAACAAGCCTCGTAAGAGCCTCATCTTGCTCCGGTGACCAAGGTCCTTTCACTTTACTCCTTCCGCCGCCGTTCGAGTCACTTTTCGCTAACTCGGCGAGCTCTTCCTCAACTGCAGCGTTAATCGCATCTTCCGTTCCATCACATCCCGTAGGCAGATTCACCGACGGCATTAGCTCCGGCGTCTTATAATAAGTTGCAGCGTTCATCGGAAGCTAAACTATTTTTTCTTCTTCTTTTTTTAATTTTTAAGTTTGAAATTCAAAAAAAAAAGTGTAACCAACCGGCGGTGGTCTTTGGTCTGGTACCTGCCCAGAGCCTAAGGGCAACTCCATTGGTGGAGTGTTAGCAAAGTTGCTAAGAACAATAATTTTGCATAAAAGTAAATAAAAGTGAAGTTAACAACTTTTTAAGAAACTTTCTATTTTTATGAGTCCATTGGTAGTATCTAAAATTGGGGTTCTTAATTCAAAAATTTTATTTTGGAAATTATTAAAGTTTAATAAATTTTGTTTAATATTATATATTTATAAAAACTTGAAAATGAATATATTTCATAAGATTTTAAACAAACAATACATAAAAAGATATTTAAAACACATTACAAACACAGTTAATTGTAATCTTGATTGGTGCCAAATTTCTGCCATATATTCTCAACCAAATTATCTTTCAATTTTTGATGTATTTTTCGATCATGAACTTCATTTCGTCTGTTCATTATCATTATGTTAGTGAGATTTGAAGATATATCTGTTGAATATGCGAGATCAATTTGTGAAGTTCTGCTTGAATCTGCTTGTGCGAATGTTGCGGCATCAAACTGAGTAGCGTACCCATCTCGTTCGTCTTCATCTTCTCTTCTTCTTTTATGTCCTTGACCATGTGTTGAACTCACAAAACTTGTGGCTGGCTTTTCGTTTCTCTTGTCT
Source organism: Camelina sativa (assembly GCF_000633955.1). Lineage (NCBI taxonomy): Eukaryota > Viridiplantae > Streptophyta > Magnoliopsida > Brassicales > Brassicaceae > Camelina > Camelina sativa. The sequence continues at coordinate 21,786,625 of NC_025690.1, forward strand.
TCTTCTTCTTGTTATACGTCCGTGAATCTGTCTTATCAATAATTTCTTACCAGTTGATCTTTTCAAACACCAAACAGTTTTTTTGTACCTGTTACACCCACCAAAACCCAAACATCATCCAAACACCAAGCTCATACAACAACTCCAATTCAAACTGTTAACAATTAAACATAACACTGCTCAAGACCAACAAATTCATAGCAAAAAACAGACATACAACTACTCATAACATAAAACAGAACTGAAACGGCAACATAGAAGCAGAAAACATAAACATAAACTGAAACTCAAACTAACTTGACAACATGTCACTAATTAGCTTATTCTTCAAAGCAATCTCCATTTCTGTAAGCGGCTCTGTTTTAGCAAGGAGTCGGTCAAGCATTTTATGCATTGTTTGCTTCTCTTTGATCTTACTTTGCTTCTCTTTCAAATCAAATTCTTTTTGCCTAATCTCCCACATGCTCTGAAACTCCTCAAGCGAAGCACCTTCTTCTTCCACAGTCTTTGGCCTGCTCACAACCCTTTTACCCTTGGCCTTTGCTTCCTTAGCCTTTGCTGCATTAATACCTAAAGGACGAGCTTCTTCTTCCACATTCGTTGGAACTGAGGTTGATGACTGTGAAGGTTGTTCATTAGCCTTTCTTCTCTTTGAAGCTCCAGTACCTTTCGTACTAGAAGCTCGACACCATTTTTGATCATGGCGAAGCTCCCTCCAAGCATGCTCAATGGTAAAATTCACCTTGTAATCATTGTGGAATATCTCGTAAGCCAATTTAATCACATCATCCTCATTCTGGCCACTAGATTTTGCTTTTGTTGCAGCTTCATAGCTTCCAACAAACTTGCACACCGTCTCGTTGATCCTTTGCCACCTTTGTTTGCAGTGCTTGGGCTCTCTTTTCTCGAGACCAGCAAGCTTAGGACTTGCAGCATAATAAGTTGCAATATGTGACCAAAAAGTATTACGTTTTTGGCCATTTGAAATAACTGCATCCTTACTTGTATTGAGCCAAGCACTAATGAGAGAGACATCTTCAGTGTGAGACCATTTTCTTCTTTGTTGACGCTCCTCAGGTTGGTGTTCACCTTCGCTTGCAACCTCATCAGTTTCATTGGTTTCGACAGTGTTGGTTGTGGTTTGACTAGTTAACAGATCCATAAAACCCAAAGTTTCACTAAATGGATTCATAGCCAAGTTTCTGGTTGGTGTTTAAAAGAAAGAAAGAAGGTTGTAATAATTAGGCGTGATTATGGTTTGTGCTTAAAGGGATGGAAGAGTAAGAAGAATCGTGTATGTTTAAAGGAAGAGATAGAAGACGTGTTTATGGTTTGTGTTTAAAGGAGAAGGAAGAGCAAAACCTAAAGACTAGCAATCAATGGTGCAATTGGAGTTTATGGTTAAAGGTCACATAACTAGCAATCAGTGGGCCTAATAAGTTTTTACCTAATGACACAAAACCAACCATTTATCATAGAGCACAACCATTTATCACATAGCAAAACCATTTAACACAAAGCAGAAGTAATGGTACACTAAATAATGATTTGACTGTTAGCTACATATCAAACAAAATTAAATAAGAAAACCATTCAAAGCTCTCCTTAGGTAAGCATTTAATAAGCTAGTGAGACTATTTCCAATTGGTTTGTTAAATGAGATTAACATTGACAATAGAGAATATAGAGGATACCTTGCTTTTGCTGTCATTGCATTCGGATCAAATTGTCCTCTTCACACCCAATACGTCACCAAGGAGTCAGAGCTGTACTGGGAAAGATAGACAATGATGAAACGACGAAGAACATCACCGGAAGCCATGGAGGTCGTAGGAACTGCAACTAGATCTCGTTGGTGCTTTCTTGACTTCAGAGCTTAGAGGATCACTGCAAAGCAAAAGAAATACTAAGATAACACAAAAGGACCTTAAGAAAAAACGAATCTTAAAAACAAACACCAAACAATTAAATCAAACTACAACAAATATTGGAATTAGCTCAAACCTATTTTCATCCTGATAATTATAAACACAAATAACAAGAACACAAATCTAGAGGATACCTTACACAAGTCAGAACAAGAACAAATTCCTCACAAGCTTCCTTTAACGTTTTATATATTTTTTTTTTATGCAGAACTCTACTTCAATTAAACAAATTCGAAGCTAAAAAAATCCAGGAAACAAAATAAAAAAAGAGAGAGGAAAAGCTTGAAAGAGAGAACGTCCTTGAGAAAGGAGACGATTAGCATCGCATAGATCTCTAGCTTTGGTAACATCAATTTCCAATCGTTTTAAAAAGATGATAACCCATCTGAAACTAAAACATTAATACATGAAGTCAAACATTAGCAATTAGCAATTCCCAATCGGCTAAACAACCTAGAACTCTAATTTTGTTAACATCAATTTCCAATTCGTTTAACCCTAATTTATTATCACATCAAAAACCTAATTCATCATGCTCTACAACTGAAATCAGAGAGATTCTTACCAATATAAACAGTTTGAAGCATCATTTAACATCCACAGTCGCCAAATAGAGAGAGACGAAGAGATGAAGTCGGAGAAAAGAGTGAGTAGAAGAAAAAAAAAAATTATTTTTCTTTCATCCAATCAGAAGGCGACACGCATAGGATCCTTAATAGTTCTAAAACTCCTTCTGTAAACATCGATTGTTAACATTTTGCTTCACTTTTACATTTAATTATTTATTTATATTGCTAAGTAACTTTGTCAACACTATCTAAATACCACCAATGGAAATGACCTAACTGCAAAGTTGAGTGGGAGCTGTTTCGCAATTTTTGTAATTACTAAATTACCCATTTTGGTGACTCACCTTCTTTTTCCACAACCGTTTCGGTATGACTCAGAGTTGACCTTTCCAAGACAATTTGACGAAGGATAATAATAATATGGCAGACCAAGCAAACCATAATCTCAATCCTTAAATATGCCATGCTCTAAAAAAAAATTAATCATAGATTCAATTCTTAATCATGATGTTAGTAAGTGTGTGTGTGTAGTGTAGTGTATATATAATATGGGTAGTCAATAATCTAGTCATCATACATAACATATATACGTTGTAATACATAATTTTTTAAAGTAGTCAAAATGGTTCAACAAACTCATTAGGATAATTAAGATTACTAGACTCCATACAATGCGTGAACTATAACGAAAAACATATATATATTTGTTAAGCATATTTTTACTTGAAATCTTACTATATGAGAGAAGAAAATATATACGATATTAACCTCATTTGTTTCTATGAATCGCGTGTGCAGATATTATTTTCATATAAATTTGCCTTAAATCTAGTTATCATACATAACATATCTTTACCTTAAATTTTACTATATGAGAGAAGAAAATTTACTATATAAAACTCGTGGTAATCTATCTACATGCATGTTCAGATGACAGCTTTTTCAAACATTATTTTGGAAGAGGAAACTGATCATAGGAAGAGAGAGTGTGTCAAATATTTTTGGAAGCATAGTTAATAATACTTAATGGCAGGTCCTAGAATATCAAGATTCAAATGCAATCATGTGGTTGGGAAAACAAACGATATAATCTCCACAATAATCTCGTGGATATGTTTTACATATCAAGTCAAAGTAACTTCGTAATCTGTTTGGACCAGGGATCCCTTCACTGTTGTCAATAGAGGACTACGTCATGCGCATGCAGCATCCTCCATCCCCAAGAGCTCTCCTGAATCGACTAGCACAGTACTTACTACCGACATCGGGTTAAATGACCATCTTCACTAACCAGCTAACATATATGCTAAAGTGTATATAGATATGATGTCGCATATATAATGATGTTACCCTTCTATAGCAGGAAAGAGAGGTAGTGAGCGACAAGAACACTACTGTGAAACTGAAGTTGTTGTCCTACGAAGAGCCGACAATTTCATATATGTTCTCTACACTCACTTATTTCCAAATGACTCACTTCTGTTCAAGATTCTAATCAATTTCTATCTCATATATATATATATATATATATATATATATATCGACAGACCACGCATGCCCATCTTACCCTACCATCTGCATGTAATATGCATGTCTACGTCTACAAGCACCTATTCATCTTCTCAACATATATACATATAAACATGTGTGAACTGTGATGTGAAGATTTGAGCAAGTGAGAGCGCACACATTATTCAGAACGAGCACTTCTGTTTTAATCGTGGAGCTGAAGACATAATCTTCCATAGTCCTATTATTTCATTATGCTGTAAGACTTACAGTGTAAGTGATTGTATTCCTCCACTTTTTTTCTCACACTCACATACATAAACGCAAAAAACGAAGGACGCAAATATTAATTGGCACTATCACCTTATATCCAACTAATTTCTTGACTGAACATCCTTAATTTTGTATAGTATTTATAAATATTCTCTCTTACATCTATTCCTTAATTATTTTGGTGTATGTATTAGAGATGATGCATATATATCTTCACTTTTATGTTACTGTTTTTCAAAGTAGTTTAAGAAAGCGACGATTATATTGGTTTGCATGTGAAAAAAATTGAAGGGAGAAAATGACAATCATGGGATGCCTATATAAGCCAGTTCATTATTGACATATATATACAATGCAAATTTGATCGTATTAGAAGTTTAGAACAACTCCCTATATGTGTGTATATTATATATATGTATATCATGTATAGACGAAAGAGATGCATTGGATCCACGAAAATTTTGGGGTCAATCATATGACCATATATATATATATCTGTCCAGTTTCCCCTGATCTGGTCATACGGTTGCAAGTATATTATAACGCAATAAATATAGTTTAGGTTTCAAGTATCATAAAACAGCTATAGAAAACAAGTTTATCATTTTATCTTTGTGAATCAATGTGGCTTTCACCACTATACGTACGAAGGGTTTAATGCCAAAATAGAAGGGGAACATTGATGGACCGCACTTTTTTTGTATTATTAAAATAAGCCAACAAAATTTAATAGAGCCAAAAATAATTAATAGTGTCACCCAACTTGTGGGGAATATCTAATTTTAGCTATGGAATATATAGTAGTATTAGATTTGGGTAGTTAATTTCTCAAGTAAATCTCTTGCTTTATAACAACAAAAGAGAGAAAACATTAAGTCGTTTTGACCCATTATACCCATCATGAACATCGAGTTGCAATTTAAGAGCATAAAGTTCAAGAGCCCATAAAAATTTGTGCTCCATGTATATGTGTGTCAACCGCAAATCACCATATAATTTGACAGCATGCATCTGCTACACATTCCTTGTAAGAAAACAAAGTCAATTATAACAACTAACTCAACGAAACCAACTAAACCATCTACTTATTTAGAGCCCATGTATTTTTGTATAGACGCCTGCTTTACTCTTTAGGTCAATATAAAAATGGAAACCCAAAAGTGGGAGAATAATATAAATAAATAAAGTTGAAGGATCAGAAGGTGGAAACTTAAAGGATAAATGATCAATTATTATATAAAATCAAGAGGAACATGGTCCATTGACAAAAAACCACATTGCTCTCAACTTTTTGAGAGAGGGAGAGATAGAGAAGAGAGAGAACAAATCCTCCATAGCAACTAGAGGAAGGATCCAAAGGGATCGCATTGATCCTAATTAAGGTGAATTCTCCCCGTTCCAAAGAAATCGCAAAAAATTTGCTTGGTTTTGGATCATGCTATCTCTTTGGATTCATCCTTTGGTAGCTTCCTCTTCGGTCTGATTGTTTCAAATCAACCATCCTGATGCTTCACCGGAAACCTTTCTGACTTGAAGAATCCCCAAGCTTCGATCTCAAGCCAACAACTATATACGAACTCTCTTTCTTACCGTTAAGTTAATTTTTATGAAAAAGGTAAGGTTCAAACAGTTTTGACCTAAGCATGCAAAACCAAAAACAATAACTCACCTACCTGTGTCTTTTTTTGTTCTTTCTCTTTTCTTCATTTCATTTTGGGATCGAATTTCCAATTGATATTAGCGTAGATTTATTTATTAATTATGAAAGATATATATATATATATATATATAAATATTATAATTATGGATTCTATGAAATACGTCATTTTGAATTTAGTTTTAATTGGAGGGATTTTTCCCTGAAAATTCCTCCATATATGGCCATTCCCGAAAACTTTCGTTCTTGCAATAAAGATTGTTGCATATTGGTTGGTGTGTAATACTACATTCATTCGAGACTACTTTGTTACTCATGCTTACTTAGCGGTTTAAAATCCCAAAGTCGTTGGATCTCGTAAAATGACTCACCAGAAGAAACTTTAATTTGATTAGACAAGGACATACAGTACGTATTGGTTAATGTACTACTATATATTATTGTCATTAGATTCACAACTTATAAAATGAATGTTTTGGACTTTCAACAATTATATATATTTGACCCTAATCAAGATTCTCAGTTTGCAATGTACAAAATTATATATACACACACAATATTTAATTATTTTATTGGCTCTAATCTAGCGCCTATATATATATATATATATATATCTCTAAAATTAATAAAAATCAATATTTGGTAATAATATATCTAAAACTCCAAAGTAAAAGTGCGAAGAACTATTTGAAAATAGCAGCTCACGAATTAATTTGAGGACAATATCATTAGTTACATGGTTGACCAAATCTATTTGCAAGGATGGATACGTATTACACAGTATGCATATGCAGCATATTGTTATTATTCGTTCGTACTATTGTACTAATCATCTTTCTCCCCATAACGAAGTAAACGTAATTAAAAAGCTAATCAGTTTTTATTTTATTCTATTTTTTGGAACTACATATAAACTAGAATTGTAGAAAAGGAACATAATTATGGCACTGAATTTGATGTTGTTAAGGTGCAAACAGTAGATTTTGGTGGACCGACAGATATGGAAGAAGGACGATATATCTATTTGTTCATTTGCGACATTTGATATTCTATTGTCTCCTTCTACCCCTACATTTTCCTATTTACGTATGCTCTTGCTTATTTTTACGAGACTCAAATTCTATTAGTTTTTGTTTTCAAATAGTTAACTGTTCCAAGATACATATACTACCAAAATTCCTATGGGTGATTTATGAGCCAAGCAGCATTACAACTTCTGCTCAAATTCAAAATTTTGTGTAAAACCAAAATTTTATCATGGTGATTTTCTCTTGCGGTTTATGCAATTTCATGGACTCAAAACAACTCACTCAGTTATCTGAGAGCCTATGATGTTGGCTGGATTTAAAAGTCTCCTATCTTAAATATGTCTGCAATTACAATTAGGTCCATTTTGAATTGTAAATTTCAGTCTTCATGGGCTTAGTTTAAAAAGCCCAGTAGTGATTAGGTCTTACAAACGGTTCCACACGTGCCACGTTTATGTTCATAGCTCCTGGTTAACTGGTTTTTGATAAACTAACCAGCTTGGACCAATCGATGATTCCTCTGCTCCCGTCTGCGCTGCAGAACATGGTTTGGTGTCTGACAGGCCAGATGGAACCGTTGTAGAGTAGTGGGGCATTATGTCAAACCTATCTCCTTATTTATTTTTTTTCGAACGAAAACGATACTATGGTATAAACTGAGCACACATTACGAATAGCATTCCCAATTCCTTCTTGTTTCAAAACTTTAATTCACTTTATGCAATTTTTAATTACAGTAGTAGTGTTTGAGATGATAAAGATTGGCATCTTTGTATCTTATACATCAATTATTGTACTCATGAACAGTCCTCCTCATGAGACATTTTGTTAGTCAATTTTCTTACCAAATTTATATTCCTACCAAAATAAAGATGGTCTAAAAGATGTTTTCATCTCTTTTCACTTTCTTTTCAGTGTTAAGTCTTAAAAAGTAATTCAAAGTTTTGCTAATAGGAATCAAAAAAATCTAGACTTTGTTTATGAAGTGACCTTGAATTCAATTGCATCCGCAACGCTAAGACTCCTTTATGGTCCATTATTAAGCATCTAGTATAGAAAACGAGATATACTTATTCCTAATTTTTCAACTATCATATAACATTCATACATATGCAGAGAGGAACGTTTGTTTTATATATGCATGTTTACTTTAAAATTAACTAGGATCTAAAACATGTAACTCAACTGCACGGGTGTTTACATAAGATCATACCATGTCAATTACGGGCCGGCTTTCATAACCTTGAGAATTTTTATTTGCTTTTGTACAATAACTTACTTATAAATTGTCATGAATATATCTATATATATACATGTGTTTTCTCCAAAAAAAAACACTATTCACCAAAAACCCCACAAGGAACAAAAACTCCTGTTAGAGAAAAGGAAACTTCACTAAGAAAAAGTTTTTGATATCCTCATATCCACCATCCAAATAATGCTCTCTTATTGGTAATCAAAATGTTTTATTCTCAACGATAGAAAGAAAATGTTTTTTTGTTTTGTATGGTCACTGAGTGGCATATGATTTCAGTAGGCTGAATCGCTAGGATTTAATTGATTACTAGATTGATCTCACGTCAGCCATTCTCCAACAATAGTTATGGAGTCGGTTAATTAATTTGTATAGTTGGAGAATGCAGAAAATCTGAGTTGGTACTTACTTTAAGATTCGTAGGAAGTTGTGCGCCTCTGCCATTAACCTCAGCCAATAGATTGAAACTTGCATGGCCCCGAATCAACTTGCTCTCGAGAATATTATATGGAGTATATATATCTATGAATTCCATGAACACCCAATTGCATATTTTCTTATACTATAAACAAACCAAGGGTTTAAAGTAGGACTTTATAAATATTTGTTGATACAAAATACTATTGTGAAAAAGGAAACATATTGAAGTTCTGAATCTTAATGACCGAGAGTCAAAGAAGAGAGACTATCATTTGACTAGAGAGTAAAAAACAGGCAGATCGGTAAGATGTTAATTTTAAATATACTGTAGAATCTTCTATACTATTTTATATATAACTTGGTATGATAATTTTACCACGCATATCATTATCAGCCTAACTNACTCCTTTATGGTCCATTATTAAGCATCTAGTATAGAAAACGAGATATACTTATTCCTAATTTTTCAACTATCATATAACATTCATACATATGCAGAGAGGAACGTTTGTTTTATATATGCATGTTTACTTTAAAATTAACTAGGATCTAAAACATGTAACTCAACTGCACGGGTGTTTACATAAGATCATACCATGTCAATTACGGGCCGGCTTTCATAACCTTGAGAATTTTTATTTGCTTTTGTACAATAACTTACTTATAAATTGTCATGAATATATCTATATATATACATGTGTTTTCTCCAAAAAAAAACACTATTCACCAAAAACCCCACAAGGAACAAAAACTCCTGTTAGAGAAAAGGAAACTTCACTAAGAAAAAGTTTTTGATATCCTCATATCCACCATCCAAATAATGCTCTCTTATTGGTAATCAAAATGTTTTATTCTCAACGATAGAAAGAAAATGTTTTTTTGTTTTGTATGGTCACTGAGTGGCATATGATTTCAGTAGGCTGAATCGCTAGGATTTAATTGATTACTAGATTGATCTCACGTCAGCCATTCTCCAACAATAGTTATGGAGTCGGTTAATTAATTTGTATAGTTGGAGAATGCAGAAAATCTGAGTTGGTACTTACTTTAAGATTCGTAGGAAGTTGTGCGCCTCTGCCATTAACCTCAGCCAATAGATTGAAACTTGCATGGCCCCGAATCAACTTGCTCTCGAGAATATTATATGGAGTATATATATCTATGAATTCCATGAACACCCAATTGCATATTTTCTTATACTATAAACAAACCAAGGGTTTAAAGTAGGACTTTATAAATATTTGTTGATACAAAATACTATTGTGAAAAAGGAAACATATTGAAGTTCTGAATCTTAATGACCGAGAGTCAAAGAAGAGAGACTATCATTTGACTAGAGAGTAAAAAACAGGCAGATCGGTAAGATGTTAATTTTAAATATACTGTAGAATCTTCTATACTATTTTATATATAACTTGGTATGATAATTTTACCACGCATATCATTATCAGCCTAACTTATTATATTTAAACTATATAAAACCATGAAAATACATTTAACATTTTGATAGTATACTTAACGTGTTTCTTTCCCCATAATCAAACTAATACAAATAATTTAAGAAAACCCATAAAACCCAAAGTACAAATGTTAAAATGTATATAAATAAGAAAGAGAACAAAACTGAAAACTCTTATCTAAATCAATGGGCTTGAAAACTAAATGTAACTACAAAAATAGTAAACATACCGTAGGATCATCGAGAAATCAGAAATCACTTAAAAACTTATATTCCTCAGCAGAAAAGTATTTCTTGAAAGGATATTTTATAAAATAAAAATAAGCAAAAATTGGCAATAAATACAAATAAAATAAGAAAAAATATCAGTTGACAGAAGATGTTTTTAAAAAAAAAATCCTCAAATAAAATGGAAAGACATTAAATAAAGAAGATATATGTTTTTTAATTAATGATATTATTCAATGTCTGAAAGATGATATTTTTTCAATTAAAAAAATATAATTTATCGCCATTCTTATAGGATCCATCTCTCTCTCATGCAAAAGGCAAAACAACAAAAAAAAAAATTCAGACAAGAAACCTCAACGGCTCAGACCCACCAATATCTTTGCTTCTGTCTCAAAGAATCAGCACTAATTATACATACATATATGAAAAAAAGGATCCATCTTTTTCTAAATCTCTTCTCCCTTTCTTTTTTTTTGACTGATTAGGATTTTTCTTCTTCTTTCTGATCAGTTGCGAATCGAGCTGGATTCTCTTGCCTCCTTATTTTTTCTTTTCTTTCTATTCAAATCAAATCAAATCAAATAAGGTCTCTTTATTATATTTTGTTTCTCGTTATTTAGTGAAGGAGATAAATTCGCTAAAAAAAAGGCGAATCTTTATTTTTTATTTTTTGGTTGTAAAAATTATAAAAGCTGGCTTTCTCAAAATTTCTTCATGTCGTCGACCAAGGAGAAGAAGAAGAAGAAGAAAGAGAACGTCTTCTCTTAGCAACCATGACCGCCACCGAAGCTAAGAATCGCAAAACCAATGTCGGAGACGATGATGATCTTGTTGATATCGAAATCCCTGACACTGCTCACCAAATTAGCAGCGGTTTGTTTTCCTTTTTTTTTCCCAATTTTTAATTTTACTTCAGAATCCAATTATTGTTGTTCTTGTGTGGAAAAAAAGTTTTAATCTTTTTTAATGCCCAATTTTTCAATTTGTTTTAATATACTACTTTTTGGGTTGACGAGGAAGAAGAAATAAAATATAAGACTCCTCCCATTTAGCCTTCTTTTGTTGTGGTTTTGAGATAGCTTTGCCAATGATGATGATGATGATGATGATGACTCTGACTACCTCGGATGGTTTTATCTGATGATATGCAGTACACACATTTCTTTATTGGGTTCTCTCTTTATCTCTCTGTTTATGCTTTCTTTGTAAAAATGTTGTCTTTAATGCTCATATAATGTGATAATTGGATAAGCAGTTCATGTTTCTTGATGAGGTTATCCTCCCTCTGACTCTCAACATGTTTTAGAACCATAAGACTCGGAAATTTTGTTGCTTTTGCAGAAACCCTTTTTTTTTCTAGAATCTGAGGTCTCACATTTTTGGGAAGCTTATAGTATGTTTTTGTGGGATGTACAGATTCATGGTTTCAGGTGGCGTTCGTTTTGACTACCGGTATAAACAGTGCGTATGTGTTGGGATATTCAGGAACAATCATGGTTCCTTTAGGTTGGATTGGTGGTGTAGTTGGTCTTCTTATTGCTACTGCTATCTCTCTCTATGCAAATACTCTCATTGCCAAGCTTCATGAGTTTGGTGGCAAAAGACACATTCGCTATAGGGACCTTGCTGGATTCATTTACGGTAATAAAAAACACCAAACCACCTCTCTTAGTTTGCTTTCTGTTTCTCTATCTTGTCTTTTACTTTCATTGATATGAATATAAATATATAATCTCTCTTTTTTTCAGGTAGACAGGCTTATCATCTTACATGGGGATTGCAATATATCAATCTTTTCATGATCAATTGTGGATTCATCATACTAGCTGGTTCTGCCTTGAAGGTAGTAATAGTAAACATTTTTATCTCTCTTGATTCTTGATTTCGTGAGCTGAATTTGTACAATATTGGGATGTGTTCTGTATTTTTTTTGCAGGCTGTTTATGTGCTTTTCAGGGATGATCATACCATGAAACTACCTCATTTTATAGCCATTGCTGGTTTGATTTGTGCTATTTTCGCTATTGGGATTCCTCATCTATCAGCTCTTGGGGTCTGGCTTGCGGTTTCAACCATCCTCAGTCTCATCTACAGCGTTGTGGCAATCGTGCTATCGGTTAGAGACGGTATACCTTAAAGAGATGATCATTCAACATTACTTATAAGTTTAAACTACTGAACAATTCTGATTTTTTTTCGCTCTGTTTTGTGTGTTTGTAGGAGTCAAAACACCATCAAGAGACTACGAGATACAAGGATCATCATTCAGCAAAATATTCACCATCACAGGAGCAGCAGCAAATCTTGTTTTTGCATTCAACACCGGGATGCTTCCAGAGATTCAGGTGATTGTTTTCAAGATTTCAGCTTCATGGTACCTGTTTGTTTGATTAGATTGACATGATGAGTTCCACAATGATATAGGCAACAGTGAGGCAACCAGTTGTAAAGAACATGATGAAGGCTCTATATTTTCAATTCACAGCGGGTGTTTTACCGATGTACGCAGTCACATTCATCGGTTATTGGGCTTACGGATCCTCAACCTCGACCTTTCTACTAAACAGCGTCAATGGTCCTCTCTGGGTCAAAGCCCTTGCTAACATATCAGCTATCCTTCAATCCGTTATCTCTTTGCATGTAAGTGTTTCTCTTCGAATGACCTCAAACTAGGTGCAAGCCAGTCCGTTCTTAACTCAATTCTTGTTGTAGATATTTGCGAGTCCAACATATGAGTACATGGACACAAAGTTTGGAATCAAAGGAAACCCATTGGCGATAAAGAACTTGATGTTTAGGGTCATGGCTAGAGGCGGGTACATAGCAGTTAGCACGCTTCTCTCAGCGCTCTTGCCGTTCTTGGGTGACTTCATGAGCCTCACTGGTGCAGTGAGCACATTCCCGCTCACATTCATTCTAGCCAACCATATGTACTATAAGGCTAAGAACAATAAACTCAATTCAATGCAAAAGCTATGGCATTGGCTGAACGTTGTCTTCTTCAGTTTGATGTCTGTTGCTGCAGCCATTGCAGCTGTCAGGCTCATCGCCGTTGATTCTAAAAATTTCCACGTTTTTGCAGATTTGTAATTCATTATATATATATTTATTATAGTCAACTTGTATGTTGTTTATTCTTAGGCGGGGTTTAATTTCTCCTACCATATATAAGCTTGTTGTATTCTCTCTCTTTTTCTTAACCATTAGAGCCTTAAAAATATGAAAAAAATAAGATTCTCAAATTTTAAAGCATACAAATGACCACTTTCATCATATTTAGTACCATCAAAGAAATATTAGTCAATTGTACCAAATTTTAAAGCATACAAATGTTCCGCTCACTCTGCATCTATCCTGCACTCTATTCACATATGCTTGCTTAGTTATATATATATATAAGTTAGATAGAACACGCACGCACGTAATGCAGTCTCTGTGTTGATGATTAAAACGGCAAGCAGTTTTATGTGCTTGTTAGATAATGGGCCTAAATTAGAGAGGAAAACTGATAGAAATGGGCCGGATATTTTTAAAATAAGTATCAGGAGGAGTCAGGACTCTGAGGATAAAATAAGTTAAAAACGGCCTGACGTGATCAATGTGTCGTTCAAGCTTAATCTAGTCGCACGCTGTGTTGTTTTAAGTGGAGAAAACATGTATTGCAAGCAGTCTCTGTGTTAATGATATAAACGGCACCAAAACTGTCATCTTCTTCGCCTAAGACATTTTGTTTTTACTCTCCTAGGCGATTTCGAGACTCAACCAACTCTACGTATCTCTCAGGTAAATTTCTCGATCCCCTATTGCTTAGAACCCTATGAATTAGAACCATATGAATTATATGTATATTTTTGCTCACCACAAGTATTTGAAGAGTTTGTATTTGCGGTCTACGGCCGTGTTTCGCTTTCTCTCTCTTTCTCGGTCGGTGATTTAACGGTGTCAATCGATCTCTCCGACTAATGCGTATATATCTGTTGTTTTGTTATTCCGTTGTTAGCGATCTGATCTGCTTCCCCAATATTAAAATTTTGATTGTCGTTAGGTTTATTGAATGATGAAGAAGGCTACGGGGAAGGCGGGTAAGGCTGTAACATTGGTCTATTGGGACATCAAGGAGTATCCGGTTCCCCCTGGCTTTGATCCACGTCGGGTCCGTCCGTGCATTAATGGGCTCTTGGAAGCTCATGGCTACTCTGGTCCTCTCACCATCTACGCCGTTGGCATACTAACAGACGTCCATGTTGACATCCTTCGAGCTCTCTCTTCCTCTGGGATCATCCTTGAATATGAGAGTTCCAATTCTTTAGTTTCTTCTGTTTATACTTTATATATAGAGAGTTTCTTNTTTGAGTCACACAACCCCATGCATTGTCTACTTTTTCTCACTTGTAGTTCTGTTTGCCTAATTCTGACGCCATTTTATCCTTTTCCACACTGGATTTGCATTTGTTTTTGTTNTTATGGATGAGTGGATGGATGAGAATTCACCTCCAGCTAATATGTTGGGGATATGCTTTCCGAATGCCTTCCCTTCACCACTTGAAAGTGGATACTACCTATTCAGGCCGTTTTCATTTACTTCTCCTGAAGAAGACGCCATCAGCTGGATGAACTTAATTCTGACAGGTCTGTGTATTTGTCCACTCTCACATTGTTGTTGAAATAATTAACCTCAGGCATATCTGTTTCTGTAATAGCTCTCTACTTTTATTATTTCCCCACAGTGTCAGGGACACTTGAGGATGATAAATGCAGTGAAACAACGGATCAATCTGCCATCTGGTTCTGCTCAATATGCCAGGATCTTTTTGGCGATGGCAAAGATCTTCGTGGCCAAGGCTTCGATACTTTCACCAGCCATCTCTCTTCCGAAGGACATGTAGTTACGGTAATTAAGCATCCTGAGTCAATATGTATATATATATATATATATATTTTTTTTTTTCCCTTTGTAACTATTTTTGAGTCACACAACCTCATGCATTGTCTACCTGTTTTCCCTTTTCTCACTTGTAGCTAGTTCTGTTTGCCTAATTCTGACGCCATTTTATCCTTTTCCACACTGGATTTGCATTTGTTTTTGTTTTCAAACAGAGGACGGAGTACCTGCCTTTCGAGGATCATTTACCCTTGCCGAGATTCAGGGACGAGGATGAGAATCCCCCCACCATTGTGAGATGGCAACCAGAGGCAAGTTTTAACTAGTATCAGCTGATAACCCTTGAGATTTCTACATTTTGAACCCGTACGTGTTTGTCTGCTTCAAAACCTCCTTCCAATAGTTTTCCTTTTTTCACTTTTATGTAGAAGGCTACTCCGGAGGAGGCTGAGGCTGTAACATCGGTCTTTTGGGACATCAATTTGTTTCCGCTTCCCCCTGGCTTTGATGCTCGTCTGGTCCGTCCGTCCATCAATCGGTTGTTGGAATCTCATGGCTACTCTGCTCCTCCCATCATCTACGCCGTTGGCTTATTAACAAACGTCCATGATGACATCCTTCAAGCTCTCTCTTCCGCTCGAATCACTCTTTATTATGCCCCACACGATTAATTTCTCACCTTTTATGCCTTGATTCCTACAGTATAATAATGGATGATGAATGCACAGTCTCTCAAGTCTTTAGTTTCTTCTGAAACAGGTTCCACAGACATCAAGTCGCTTATGTCTCGCTGGATTTCTACGAATCCACCCCCGGCTAATATTTTGGGCATATGCGATCCGAGAGGCTTCCCTCTACCTCCGAGTGGATACAACATTTTCCGGCCGTTTTCCTATTCTTCTCCTAAACAAGACTCCGTCCTCTGGGGAAGCTCTCTTCTGGCAGCAGGTGTGTGTTTCTCCTCTCTCACAGTGTTGTTGAAATAACTAGCGAACCTGTTGCTGAACTAGCTACTTCCCCACCTTTCCCAGATTCAGGGGCTCTTGAAGAGGATACGTGCAGTGAAACGGATGACTCTGCTAGCTGGTATTGCTTAATATGCAATCATATTGGTGGCCAAGGCTTCAAAAGTTTCACCAGGCATGTCTCTAGTCGAAGCCATTCAGAAAATCGTTCACATCAGGTAATTATGCATCAAGTAGTTTGCCTGAATGTGACCCATGTTATCTTTTTTCCGCTGGACGTGCATTTGGTTTTCAAGCAAGCAGATGGGCTTTAATTTTTAACATCGGAGAATGTTGAGATTGTTAGTCTTTAGAATGCTGGGCTTTTTACTAATGAAATCTATATATCGTTGTAGGGAAAGTCTTCTAAGAAAAGGAGGACGTGAACAAGAGAAGGAGAAAAAGAGTACTTGGTCCATGGTGTTGTTCTTCTCTTGTTGGTGATTGGTTTGTTCTACTTCTAGCGGCAAATCTTGTGTTGATCTATGCATATTTTCAAGTCGTTTTATTTTACTTTTATGAACTGTACTTTTTAAGTGTGTTTCAAATTGATCAGTAAATGTGGCTGCGATGTTTTTATCGACAGTAAAACATACAGTACGAATGTTTGATAGTAATGCCTACTTATAACTTCTTCTAGAGTGAAGCATTTCTTAAAATTGTTTTCATAGGCAAATAAACTAAGTAACAGAGATACATTCAAGAGCATGTAGTGACAACCGGGTTTGTGGAGAGTTAATGTTTCGTTCATGTCAAAAACTGCATCAAATCCACTTAGTTTTGGCATGTGCTTTGGAACATATTAAAGAATTATACCTTTCTACGGCCGGCGGTTCTTGACAATATCTCCCATAACTTGAACTTCTGAGCTAGATAATGCAACTTCCTCTAGGCAAGAGACATTCGAGCATTGACAATCCAATTTTTACAAGACTTTTAAATGCTCAATCTTATTTACAAAAATAAAAAGAGAGAAGAAGACTAGAAGAGCCGAGATGACCGGAATCAAACCGAATAGATTAAATAAGCTCGAACGTAATGTTAACTTGCTATTTTCTTCACAAATTTTATTTTAATCGAATCATTTAATCCATAATCGGTTCGGTTTTTCATTGGGTTTTGTCAAAAAACGAGATAAACTCATAGAAAGAATCAGAGTGGTGTGGTAAGAACTAAGAAGAGCACATACGGATGTTAAGAACAAAAATATTCAAAATTAAAGCATTGGGGAGGGGAACGATTTCATATTTGCCAAAAGAAGTACACAGCAGTCAAGGTGGTGACCCATGAAAGCTGAGAAGAGTTATATGAGATAGTCTATTCAGTCCTGAGTCTATTTCTCATGAACGTAGATTTGGGAACCACTTGTTGTGCGTCATGTAACTCACTGTGTCCTCCTGTTGCCATTGAAAAAAAAAGATGCAATTAGATTCCATTTTCAAACTACGTTAGCCATGTTTAGTTACTAAATAAATCGCACTAATCCATAATATGTGGCCTAGAACAGTAAGTCAAAGGAGAGCAATCTTATGCTGAAAACAGATAATAAACTAAAACAACATAGAAAAGCAACTTCTAAAAATAACGACAATAATTCAGTTTCAAAATCAACTCCTGTTGAACTACGCTTAATTATACTCTTACCAAGCAAGACGAGCCGATTCACATTAAGTGGAGAAGTGGAAAGCAGAGTGACTTACATATTAGAACAGTTTCGGTTGCATCAATCTCACGGATGCCTGCCAGGGCCATTCTTGCAACTGCATGTAGTGCCATCTTAGAAACACCGAGCCAGACACTGAAAGTTAATAAAAGAAGAATGTACATTGCGAAGATGAGAGGGATCCGAAGTCAATGTAAAATATATATGCATTTGTAAATAAGTTCGAAGTGAATGTCTAATTACCTTCCAGCTCCCACAACAACAATCTTCTGGTTCACAAATTCCGACAAAAGGCGACCTTGAGCTATTACAGTTCCCAGTAATCGACCCGATGCACCAGCATTTCCCTGAGAAATCATACACCATACTACTTTTAATAACAAAAAAACCAGTATCTATAATGTAAAGCATCAACGTTGAGAACATACCTGTACAACGGATTCACCAAATTCATCAAGAATCTCAAGGTGTTCTTCTCCTAAATCTGTAAAATGGGAAGGACACACGAATGAGCTATCAAGAAAAAAGGTCTAAACCACATATTAAGGTCATAGCTTACAGAGATCGTTCTGTAGGAGCGTTTCATAGTATGTGCCCACATCCAACATAAGTGACAAAATCTACAGGAAACCAAATATATAAGATCAGGTCAGAGGAAACGGAATCATATTAGAGAAGAACATATTAAGTGTCTATTAAGTGTCTATTAAGTATACTCAATCATCTAGAAACGGAATCATATTAGAGAAGAACATATGATAAAACAGGTAACTAAAAAAAAACCTTAAATTTAGTAAAGTAGAGAAGATAAGAAAAAACAGAATTTTGTTGGTTTTTAGTTAATGGATCATTTTAGTGATTAAACCTAATCTTTTTCAATGATTTGCTGTTTTATTTCAAATTAAAATAATTTAGACAGGCCAAAGTGGAACCCCACTGTCTCCACCAAAGCTCTAATAACATAATAAAAAGAAGCCAAAGAAAAACACGAAAGCATTTTATTATTTTTTGTTCATCATCGTCGTGCTTACATAATCATTACCTTTCATCTTCTTCTGCTTCGCCTTCACGCAGCTCCAATCTCACACCACCTGCATTTCTCTCTTTCACGATTCTTTTGATTTCGCATTCGTCTTTTGCGTTGGGTCAGATCGACTAAGAGGTAACCATTGTGAGGTTTGTTAGTTCTTTACGATTTTATTCTGTTAAAAATCAGATTTTTTTTTTCTTGTAATTCTTGTAGATTAAAAAATAAAGATGCGATTTTTGTGTTCTGTTTTTTTTTTTTTTTTTTTTTTAAATGTATGAATCCAAGGATCGATTTGTTTGTAAGTCTTGAATTGATGCAAAAATAGCTAATGTGAAAAAGTCAAGAATGTGAATGTGTGTGATGAGATATATTTTCTTAAACCTCTTTTGTGTTGTGGTTTTGCAAAATAGAGGTGTAGGTAGAAGAAGAGAGGTTTTGAGGAGAATCGTGAAGTAGTCAAAAGAAACGATGTCGTTTACGGGAACTCAGCAGAAATGCA
>NC_025690.1:21806128-21815619 GCF_000633955.1 Camelina sativa
TCCTTTTTTTTTTTTTTTTTTTTTTTTTTCTCTTTTGCTTTTCCCTTCATCTCTCCATGAACGAGTGTTTGATCAAGGTTCAAGTGGTTGTCTATATTGATGTTCTCGTTTTTACTGAAATTCATGGTTCAATTTTTACCAATAGAGCTTGAATGGCCTAGTTTCACATTAGCAGATCCTGGATTAGTTACTCTTTGTGTGAAAGTTTAATGGATTCATGAGGATATTCTCTAGAGAGACAGTTATGGGGTTTTCTGAGTATTCACCATCACCAGTGGAGCTTGAATGATCAAGAAGAGTTTTTAGCATTGTGAACGTTTTGAGGGTTTCATGAAAGAGTTTTATCTAGAGAGATACTTTATCTGATTTGGTCTTCTTTTTTAAGTGATCAAAGTTAAAAACGTGTTGATGGTTTTTGAACAGCTGAGCAACTATTCATCAATGGAAGGAGTGGTGTACTGTAGGCCTCATTTTGAGCAGCTCTTCAAGGAGTCTGGTAGTTTCAGCAAGAACTTTCAGTCACGTATGTCACTCTTTTCTTCATTGTTTGATCAATTTTACTTGTGGTGTCTCACTTTACTCTTATCTTCAAACTTTCTTTCCTCTCGCAGCTGCAAAGCCATTGTCTGATAAGCCAACCCCTGAGCTGGTACATGTCTCTTTAGTAACGCGTCCATGTTCTTATTCAGTTATATGGGTTAAGATACTTGACTCTATTCTCTTCTTGGTTGGTCTCAGACAAGAACACCTAGTAGAGTTGCTGGATTGTTCTCTGGAACTCAAGACAAATGCGCTACTTGCAGTAAAACCGTGTATCCTATCGAAAAGGTTAGTTTACATTTTTTAGTCTTGTATATTCCTTTCCCATTGCTTTCAACTCTATACTCTTTCTGTGATCTCAAAACGTGTCGTTGGATCATATGCAATACGAGTATCACCTGGATCATCTTCTTATATTAATTTTGTTATGTTTTCTGTAGGTAACTGTGGAGAGTCAGTGTTACCATAAATCTTGCTTCAAGTGTTCTCATGGAGGCTGTCCGATTTCTCCATCAAACTACGCAGCACTCGAAGGAATTTTGTACTGCAAGCACCATTTCGCTCAGCTTTTCAAGGAGAAAGGAAGTTACAATCACCTTATCAAATCTGCTTCCATCAAACGTGCTACTGCTGCTGCTGCTACCGCAGCTGCTGCAGCTGTAGCAGCCGTTCCCGAATCTTGAAATTCCCAAATTTTATGTTAAACAGATTCAGTTTATTTGTATTTTGTATCTGTAATGTGTTTTCTTATTACCTGTATTCACTTCTTCATGAACCAGGCATAACATTCTCCGAGGTCTCTCTTGAGGTTTTTTTCCTTGTTGTGATTCTTCTATATCTATTTTTTTAATAACCGGTGGAACAAACCGGAATATTAGACCGGACATATCTTTAGTATGTTCGGTTCGGTTCTTCATTAAATTTTTAAAAATTCCAGTAAAACAGAGTAATCTCAGATTTAATTGTGTATGAAACTGAAACCTAAAAAAGCTAAAGATACGAACTTTGCAATTGTGAGCTTTCGAAAAAAATGAACACAACCTCTGACCTCCATGGCCGTCGTCTTCTCCGGTGAGTGACTTAGTTATCTCTCTATTTATCCCTTTACAGCTTTCTTGAAGAACCCTAATTTTGATTTGTTTTTTGAGGATTCAGATTATCTGAACAAATATTAGAGATTCTCAAACGCACACAGTACACACCGCAAGAGAGCAGCAAAGTATCCACCAAAGATATACTCTTTTCCTTGTTGTTACCAAACACTTCGTCTCCTAACCAAGTCAGTGAAGAAGAGTCGATCAAGAATCTCGCGCTTGTTTGTGCACTTCTCTCTTCTTCACGTTCCTCCACTCACGAACTACTCTCATGGATTCCAGATAACCTCTCTGCCATTGGGGAGTCTACATTTCGCGAGATTTCGAGAGATTGTTTAAGTGATTTTCCTAGTAATGCTGAGGAGCTCGAGGAATTGGTAGTTGATTGTGGGGAGATTGAATTGTTGCCGATTGTTTTGCCGGAGCTGAAAGATGGAATCGAAAAGAGTTCACTTGGTAAGAGCAGTGATGCAGAGGATGTTGTAGCTGCAATGGCGAGAACACCTGTTGGTTATGCGATCATTGCGGCTCACCAGCTCAGGAGGTTTGTGACTCAGGTCTGAATTTATTAAAAATTTATAATTGTTCTGTTCTGTTTTGTTGTGAACAAAACCAACTTTATAATTTTGGAGGTGTTTTGTTAGGTTGAGAAACCAAATCTGGTGAAATTTTGCAACTTGGTGGTTCCTTGTGCTTTGACAGCACTTGATCATTGGTCTCCTGAAGTCAAAGTAAGTATTTTTGAGATGTAGAGATTGATGGGTTTTGTTTGGTTTAGTTGTAAACAGGATGCGAAATCCTTTAAGTTTTGCTGGTTAAGCCTCCTCCATGTTGGGATTAGCTAAAAGCATAGTGAGATTGATGATCTTTCGCATTGGTTAATGACAGGGGCAAGGTATGATATGCTTAGTTCATCTTGCTAAAAATGTGACTTCAGGTGACCTCGGTTTGTATGGAGATGTGGTTCTTGATGCGTGTTGCCAGAATATAGCTTCTGATGATGTGATTTGGATACATGTGGTGGAGTTATCTGTGCTTCTTGTGACTAAAATCCACCCAAATAATCCCCGTAGCCCCTGGTAAAATAAACTTTCTCTATCTTGTTAATAGCTTTTGTTCAGAAGTTGAAGACTTAAGCAGAAAAAAAAGTTGCTTTGAAGATCATTCATCTGATCCTGACTATACCCTCTTCATCCACTTGATGACTTTGTCATTCTCAAAAAATTTGAATTGCACTCAATTTAGATCTTTTAAGAAGATCACGTTTCTTTCTCGATTCTTGTTTTGCTAATGTTGAAATTTTCTTTCTTAGGTACGAGAAGATTATGAATGAGATGCTTGGCCATTTGGAACGCCAACCAAGAAATAAGGAGCGACGTATCGCTTGGCTAAGATTCATTGAGCCACTCTTGAACGCTCTAGGGCTTTTCTTACTTGCTCATTTTCGACGTATCTTCCCTCTTTTCTTTCAGTGGATGCATTCAGACGACGCTGAAACTGTTTTGTTGGTATGGACTTCTTCATCTTGTAGATATGTTAGATTACCCTGCTCGTTCTGACATTCTTTAAGATAAACATGAAAGTTTCATTACCTGCAAAATACTGTATAGGTTCTTGAGAGACTGGAGACGGTTGTGAGGTTGACGTGGATTAGAAACTCACCTTTCATCACAAGGTTTAAGCCTCTAAATCCTAAAGAGCGTATCATCTTACCACGCTGTTATAGTGCTTTTAGATAAAATCTTTCTCTCTTATCCACGCTTTAACATCAATCATCTCATAATTTTGGATCTTCAGATTGGTGGAGGAGCTAGTTTCCTTGTACAAAGAGTCATCAACTCGTAAGGATCGTGATGAGATTAGAACTCTTATCCTCCTTATCTTGATGCTACTCCGCCAGTATGTTTCTATAGCTTATCAAATGCACTACCAAAGATTGTTCACATATATGTTTTCTGTTTTATAGCTCCCTCTCTCTTCCTCTCTCACAGGTGCAAAAGCTTACAATTTGAGTCAGCTTGGAGTCAGTACCAGGAGGATCCAAATCTGAGCACTGTTAGTGAATATATATTGGCTAGTTCTAGTTGATATCAAGAGCCTCTGTTTGACTTATAAGCATACGGTTCATGACAAAATCAGCCATTCTTTTTTCTTCTAATTCTCTGATAATTAGTTGTCTAGGCCGAGTGATGCACTGTAATTACTGGCTAATTTATGTTTGACTTATTGTATGAATTTGGTTCTTTGAAGCGAAATTGTAGAAGAAGCTAGAAGTATACATGAGACAATTGAAAAATTACAATACGTCTCTACGTTATATTTGAAACCGTATAACAAAAAAATTACATAACACTCTTGAAAATTTATACACATCAAACTGCATGATCTCATCTTTCACTGTAAGCTAGAACATCATCATAGGTAAGGCTTGGAAGTTCGAACAGACGCTTGCTTTGCCAATTCCACTGGGCTCTTAGCACATCCATATGATTACCAATTACTCCAATTACACGGTGACCTCTTTCCAACTCTTCCTTTTGTCTTTTATCTTCCCTGCAAAAAGCAAATATAACTTCTTTAACACCCTCTGCTTTTATTTTGCTAGTTTGATATGAATGAAAGTAGTAGTTCAAGTTTATTGCAAACCTCATGATCAAATGTGACCAATTGCTGTATCCTCTAGATTTTAACTGTTCGACTGTGGCGTTCCTCTCTCTTTCAGGTCTTCTTGATAATAGAACCATTGTATAGCCTTGTGATATTAGCTTAGAATATAGTTCCAGTGTCAGTTTGCTTCTCTGATGCTTTGCTTCTTCGATATACTTCATATGATAACCATCTTGTTCTAATCTTCATAGAGAGAAGAAAAACAAAAAGGTTAACAATGTGAAAAAATTGCAGAATAATGCAAACGAAAAACCAAAAACACTTACAGATTGGTATCATCGATATCGAACACAACAACATTGCGGCTATCGTTCATAGGTTTGATGGTTTGGAAATAAGTGAGAGCCATCTGGATAGTGAAGTTCAACTCTCTCAAGTAGATTCCTTGTTTGATTCTGCGTAAAGCAACATCTTTGCATAACAATGGTAATTCAATGTTGTCTTCTTGTTGCAAGCTATTGAGCTGAGAGTGTAAAGACAAGATTTTGCAGTAACTGAAACTTTCTTCAAGTCTTTGAGCCTCGACCATTCTAATATCTCGGTTTCCACAGCTCTGTAACATTGTTGCTAAAGCTATAACAAGTGTTATCATCAAAACTCCGAATGTTACAAGAGAAGCTATGAAGATGGAAGCTGCTAAAGATGTCATGTAACATCCAGATTCTATCGTATATCGACTCCCCAATTCTGAAAAAAAGGTAGACAAGAATCATTGTAATAAGTCAAGAATCAGACCAAACTCAGATGTTAGAACTTAGAAGATTATAAATAAGTATATATTACCGGAACCACCTCGGCTGGATAGACCTGAGAATTCCCTCTCCATCTGATGACCATAAGCCGACATTTTTTACCTATATAATTAACATTATGATGATGATGATGATCATCATAAACCCATCATTGATAGTTTTAGAAGATAAAATGGAAACACGGAAAAAAACTTTGGTTCGTTTGTTTTTTTTTCAAAAATACTGTAGATATTTTTCAAGAGAAAGTTTAGTTTGTACCTTTGTTTGTAGAAGCTTCAAAAGCTTCAAAAGCCAAAACGAATCTTTATGCGATCAAGATCTGGAAGAGAAGAAAGAAAAAAAATCTGTGGCATGGTCACAAGAAAACAGAGAACATACACGTGACTTTGTCATCAGATCCCAACTTGATAATGCTCTGATCAGTTCAGCTTATCTTCTTTTCTCGATCAAATAAACAAAACATTCTTCTCTCGTTTTCTTTTTCCAAATTTGGCGGAGACACCAAAAAAAAAAAAGGAATCAGACCAAACTTATCTTCAAATATTATCGGAAAATGTACCCATCGCGGCTACAACATATTAAATACGATTAGGCTTAATTAGAAATGGAATAACTGAATTAGCTGATGACAGATCATTTCCTTTACTTGATTATACCAAATATTTAATATTACATATGCTTTTAGGTGTATCCAATAAGTGAACAACAGATATACGAACCTTTGATTTAATAATAGAAACTGGTCCAATGATTCCGGATCTACTTCAACTTTTTACGATATATAATGTGACGAATGCTAATGATATATATCATTTTTAACGTTTTCAAAACATGATCCACTATTTTATTAGATTTTACTATTCAGAATATTCATCATAATGAGAAACGGTTCGTTTTTGAAATCAGACTTTTCGTTAGGAAAAAAGGATAAATGAGATGACCCCAGTGTCAAACATTATTGATGCGAATTATTAGATTTTCAGTAACTAGTACGAATATATATTATATCTTTTATGAAAATTATTAGTCTACAGCTTCGACCAATAATTTGATGCGTAAAGAGTAACATGATTTGCTAATACTCGATCATATATGCCTTCACCAATCATTTATAACCCATGCGAACTGATAATCGAAAAATTAAAACCCTAAGGATAAATGATATGCTAACATAGGGTTGGAAATTGTTGTCGTACGTATACTCTAACTAATATATTGAACCATATGTACGTATTTGACTCTTATGCATATACGACAACAATTTTTAACCATATGTGTTAACAAATGAATAATTATCTTTAGTAAAAAAAAAAATGTTTTGAACATGAAGAAACCAAATTAATTGTAAACGGGTCCCCGCGTCGTCGGATGTAATATGGCCACTCCTTAAACCGAAAAGCTCGTCGTCTCTTTTCTTTGTACAGTTTAATTTGACTTCTTTTATATTTTCCCAAAAATTTCGACGAGACATGGAAAAGGAAATGTAATAAATGTTTTATTTCTATGCTTTATGTCCAATCCATATTCCAATTTTCAGAAACCATAGTTGTATATTAACTAAAAAAGATACATCAATATATAGTTTGATGTCAGCTTATCGTAATTAACAACTTAGAAAACAACTTAAAAGAGAATTTTCTTAATAGCCTATAAAGATTTCCAAACGGTAACACAAAACTTTGGTTATAGTTGTGTTGTGTCCTCCGTACAAACCACAAACCAATAGCTTTGGAGTTTTGGTTAATCTTGTAAGTACAAGCAATGGTGGAAGAGCAATTCTGGTCATTTTCTTTAGTTCTGTCTTTTGGAAGATATGTATCTCAAGTATCAATTTGTACGTATTCGGTGACGTATACGACAACAGTTTCAAAATATTACGTTACCAAATTTAATTATCATTCACTTTGATTTTTTGTTTGTAGGTATTGAAGAATCTAAGAAAGGGTCCCGGCATGTATGGGTCACTATTCAAATTCAAGATTCTTAAAAGATTTATATTTGTAATTAATTTTATATATTTCCCCATGTATACTAATAATATAATGGTCCCAATTTTGGATTCAAGGAACTTGGGTATATCGTAGCTTCAAAAATATCTTACCATTAGGAGGAAACGTATGACCATAAAATTTGTTTTGTTAAAATTGCGACTACAATGGGATATGTATAAAGAAGTTTAACACAACATCCTACTTACACCTGTTATTATGTATATGCATGGAGGCCCATCTATAAGCCCATTTCTTAGCCCATTTGTAACAAGTTAGTGTTTTTTTTTTTCAACAGCATAAGATTGGCTTAAAGCCAATCGTTTAGATAAGAAGCGACTTGGAGCTAACTCGTCGTACTAGATTATCTGTTTTAGCATTTTGGGTGCGAGGAATGAAGATGAGCGAGAAAGATGTGAATTCCTCTTCGTCTTTTCCTGAAGTTAGTGTCCTTTTCTTAAAACATAAAATAATAATATAAACGAATTTTGGAAATTTCTTTGTAAAAAAAAAAAAAAAGATCATCACTCTATGAGTGTCAAACACTTCGTCGTCTCTCTTTCATCACCACTCTCCTTTGAGAGCTTCCATGGGTGCGAATGCGATCACATGCAGCTCCAGTTTCCTCCACTGCACAAAGCTCAACACTCTCTTCTCCAACAACGATTTTCCTAAAACTTCCACTCCCAATTTCAAGCGCATCTTCCGGCCAATTTCGATTTCCGCAAAGGACAGAAGAAGCAGCGAAGCAGAAAACGTCGCCGTAGTGGAGAAGCCTCTTAAATCAGAGAGATTCTTAGTTTCCGATGGACTTCCTTCACCATTCGGCGCCACCGTCAGAGCCGACGGCGGCGTTAATTTCTCTGTTTACTCTGCAAACTCCGTTTCCGCCACCGTCTGCTTGATTTCTCTCTCCGATCTCCGTCAGGTTTCTCATTCAAAGCGAGTGTTTTTTTTTGGGTTTAACTGACATTTTTGTGAAAACCCTTTGTTTGAATTTGGGTTTTTGATCTCACGTTGCAGAACAAAGTGACGGAGGAGATACAGCTCGATCCATCAAGAAATAGAACTGGCCATGTATGGCATGTGTTCTTGAAAGGGAGTTTCAAAGATATGTTTTATGGTTACAGATTTGATGGCAAGTTCTCTCCTGAAGATGGTCACTATTATGACTCTTCCAACATTTTATTGGATCCTTACGCTAAGGTAAAATTGAAAAATTGAAGTTTCTAAATCAGACCTTTAGATAATATCCTTGGCTTGGCTAATAACATTTTGCCTTTGGTTTGGTAGGCAATTATAAGCAGAGATGAGTTTGGAGTTTTGGGACCTGATGAAAATTGCTGGCCTCAAATGGCGTGTATGGTGCCAACTCTTGATGAAGAGGTACCATGATTATTTGTTATGCTGTTCTAATAACTACTTTTGGATTATAGAAGATACTCTTTTTGATAAATGATTTTGTTGACTTTGCTGCTCTTCAGTTTGATTGGGAAGGGGATATGCATCTGAAGCTACCACAGAAGGATCTTGTTATATATGAAATGCATGTGCGAGGTTTCACAAGGCATGAATCTAGCAATATTGAATTTCCTGGCACATACCAGGGTGTTGCAGAGAAGCTTGACCATTTGAAGGTACTGACTCTCAAACACATTCTGGAGCTTGGGTTAAATTGCATATTGTCAACTTTTAACTGTTTACATATTGACAGGAGCTTGGAATAAATTGCATAGAATTAATGCCATGTCACGAGTTTAATGAGCTAGAGTATTACAGCTACAATACGATATTGGGAGACCATAGGTATGCTATTTGACCATGCCTTTGTTTAACGACACTACCTCCGCCTGGATTTTGCTCTGTTTAAGATGAGCAAATACTAGAAACACTCAAAGTTAACATATGTGGGTGATAGCATGTATTAAGTAATCTCAATAATTCTTCAACTAGGATTGTTGTTGTCTCAGGAAACTTCCAATTAATAGGGGTGAAATAATTAAAAGATACTATCACATATATGGAATAGATAGATTGAGCAAGCTCTCAACCATACCATCTTTAACTCTGACACAGTAATTCAGTGAAATAATACATATAGCATGTCTAATCAGGTTGACTTGCTTGTTCAGGGTAAATTTTTGGGGTTACTCTACTATTGGATTCTTCTCGCCCATGATTAGATATTCATCGCCAAGCTCGCGCAACTTTGCTGGAAGAGCCATAAATGAGTTCAAAATTCTTGTTAAAGAGGCACATAAACGAGGAATTGAGGTGACAACTAGTTTCCAAGAAGCTAAATATTTGTTGCTAGGTTTATGGATGCAATTCTTGATAGATTTTAAGCAGGTAATTATGGATGTCGTTTTGAACCACACAGCTGAAGGCAATGAGAAAGGACCCATTTTCTCATTTAGAGGAGTTGATAACAGTGTCTATTATATGCTTGC
>NC_025690.1:21816649-21818205 GCF_000633955.1 Camelina sativa
CTTGCTTGTTCAGGGTAAATTTTTGGGGTTACTCTACTATGGGATTCTTCTCGCCCATGATTAGATATTCATCGCCAAGCTCGCGCAACTTTGCTGGAAGAGCCATAAATGAGTTCAAAATTCTTGTTAAAGAGGCACATAAACGAGGAATTGAGGTGACAACTAGTTTCCAAGAAGCTAAATATTTGTTGCTAGGTTTATGGATGCAATTCTTGATAGATTTTAAGCAGGTAATTATGGATGTCGTTTTGAACCACACAGCTGAAGGCAATGAGAAAGGACCCATTTTCTCATTTAGAGGAGTTGATAACAGTGTCTATTATATGCTTGCACCGAAGGTAATGCTCATCAAGCAGTCATGCGTTTCTTTTGTTTCACCGCTTAGAGAATAAGAGACAATCAAAAGATCTGTGGGGTAGGAAGCTAAAATCTAGGATTCTTTTTCTTCTGTCAGTTAAAATATAAACTAAGTCACTTAGCTGCATGATCTTTACATATTATGCATCAGAAACATGTGGGAAGTTCCTTTTAGGTTTTCTGCATGATCTTTACATAACTCCGCTAGGACTAGAAAAGTAGTCTATACTCCACCCCGTGATTATATATCTAACTCAACACTCAAAATGATTTTTGTTTCCTAGTTTGTAGTCTCATACTGATATGATTGTTTATTAATGAATCTAAACTTTATGCATATTTTTTGATTTAACAGGGCGAGTTCTATAATTATTCAGGCTGTGGCAATACATTCAACTGCAATCACCCTGTGGTGCGTCAATTCATAGTAGATTGCCTGAGGTAGTTCCCAAAAATATAGAGTACACGTATTGCTTGGCGTTTTGTCAAACTAAGTCTCTTTAGGCAATTAGTTTATGATTACATCTAGGATATAATGTAATCCTCATATATCACCCTGATTACTCTGAATTAACTATTTTGAGTTTACCTGCTTTCTGG
The DNA here is from genome assembly GCF_000633955.1 of Camelina sativa. Classification (NCBI taxonomy): domain Eukaryota; kingdom Viridiplantae; phylum Streptophyta; class Magnoliopsida; order Brassicales; family Brassicaceae; genus Camelina; species Camelina sativa. The sequence continues at coordinate 21,817,607 of NC_025690.1, forward strand.
TTACTAAAAAATCTTACACTAGGTAGATTAATTTTTATTGATTTCGGTTAACTCCTCCTAAATCGGTGGATATCTCTCCCTTTAAACAGATATTGGGTAACAGAAATGCATGTCGACGGCTTCCGCTTTGATCTTGGTTCAATTATGTCAAGGAGCAGCAGGTGAAAATGTTCTAGAGTACGTGAAATGAGTGCTAGTTTGGTCCATCTGTTTCTGGAATATTTATTGTTCTATTCTTGTTAGTCTTTGGGATGCAGCCAATGTTTATGGGGCTGATGTAGAAGGTGACTTTCTGACAACTGGTACCCCTGTTAGCTGCCCTCCCGTAATTGACATGATAAGTAATGATCCAATACTCCGTGGTGTTAAGGTGATCAACTAGCTCCCTTGATAATTCTCTATAGATAGCATGAGTTTACATTGTAGAGTGGAGAGATGTTGAATTCTTCACTACTTACCAAATATTAAAAATTCCCCATGTAATTAGTGGAATGCACCAGATTATTTAGCATAAAACCTGTTTTGTTTCTTCTTGTTGTACTTCAGTATTGAGCTTCATGTGTGAATTTTCCATGTGATTTTCCAATTTGTGTCATAAT
>NC_025690.1:21823928-21838102 GCF_000633955.1 Camelina sativa
TGATTTAACAGGGCGAGTTCTATAATTATTCAGGCTGTGGCAATACATTCAACTGCAATCACCCTGTGGTGCGTCAATTCATAGTAGATTGCCTGAGGTAGTTCCCAAAAATATAGAGTACACGTATTGCTTGGCGTTTTGTCAAACTAAGTCTCTTTAGGCAATTAGTTTATGATTACATCTAGGATATAATGTAATCCTCATATATCACCCTGATTACTCTGAATTAACTATTTTGAGTTTACCTGCTTTCTGGTTACTAAAAAATCTTACACTAGGTAGATTAATTTTTATTGATTTCGGTTAACTCCTCCTAAATCGGTGGATATCTCTCCCTTTAAACAGATATTGGGTAACAGAAATGCATGTCGACGGCTTCCGCTTTGATCTTGGTTCAATTATGTCAAGGAGCAGCAGGTGAAAATGTTCTAGAGTACGTGAAATGAGTGCTAGTTTGGTCCATCTGTTTCTGGAATATTTATTGTTCTATTCTTGTTAGTCTTTGGGATGCAGCCAATGTTTATGGGGCTGATGTAGAAGGTGACTTTCTGACAACTGGTACCCCTGTTAGCTGCCCTCCCGTAATTGACATGATAAGTAATGATCCAATACTCCGTGGTGTTAAGGTGATCAACTAGCTCCCTTGATAATTCTCTATAGATAGCATGAGTTTACATTGTAGAGTGGAGAGATGTTGAATTCTTCACTACTTACCAAATATTAAAAATTCCCCATGTAATTAGTGGAATGCACCAGATTATTTAGCATAAAACCTGTTTTGTTTCTTCTTGTTGTACTTCAGTATTGAGCTTCATGTGTGAATTTTCCATGTGATTTTCCAATTTGTGTCATAATAGCCAANTCACCCTGTGGTGCGTCAATTCATAGTAGATTGCCTGAGGTAGTTCCCAAAAATATAGAGTACACGTATTGCTTGGCGTTTTGTCAAACTAAGTCTCTTTAGGCAATTAGTTTATGATTACATCTAGGATATAATGTAATCCTCATATATCACCCTGATTACTCTGAATTAACTATTTTGAGTTTACCTGCTTTCTGGTTACTAAAAAATCTTACACTAGGTAGATTAATTTTTATTGATTTCGGTTAACTCCTCCTAAATCGGTGGATATCTCTCCCTTTAAACAGATATTGGGTAACAGAAATGCATGTCGACGGCTTCCGCTTTGATCTTGGTTCAATTATGTCAAGGAGCAGCAGGTGAAAATGTTCTAGAGTACGTGAAATGAGTGCTAGTTTGGTCCATCTGTTTCTGGAATATTTATTGTTCTATTCTTGTTAGTCTTTGGGATGCAGCCAATGTTTATGGGGCTGATGTAGAAGGTGACTTTCTGACAACTGGTACCCCTGTTAGCTGCCCTCCCGTAATTGACATGATAAGTAATGATCCAATACTCCGTGGTGTTAAGGTGATCAACTAGCTCCCTTGATAATTCTCTATAGATAGCATGAGTTTACATTGTAGAGTGGAGAGATGTTGAATTCTTCACTACTTACCAAATATTAAAAATTCCCCATGTAATTAGTGGAATGCACCAGATTATTTAGCATAAAACCTGTTTTGTTTCTTCTTGTTGTACTTCAGTATTGAGCTTCATGTGTGAATTTTCCATGTGATTTTCCAATTTGTGTCATAATAGCCAATTATGTAGATGATTGTTATAAAGTAATCATTTTCTTGATGTAAATAGATTCACCAATGTTAGATAGTTGACGACGGGATATTTATTTATTATGTTGCTTCTTTGCAAACAGCTTATAGCTGAAGCATGGGATGCGGGTGGGCTATACCAAGTTGGCATGTTTCCACACTGGGGTATTTGGTCTGAGTGGAATGGAAAGGTCAGTAAATGAATGTTCAGTTCTCGTGACAGTTTCCATTTCGTGTGTGCAATAGGTTATAATTTGACAATATCAAACATTGTTGTAAATTTAATATGGGACAGTGACATTCTTGTTCGTTTCAGTTCCGGGATGTTGTGAGACAATTCATAAAAGGTACCGATGGATTTTCCGGTGCTTTTGCTGAATGTCTCTGTGGAAGTCCAAATTTGTACCAGGTAAAGTTAACTTCTATCATAATGGGGTGTCTCCATACATATCTAATCTTTATGGTGGTCTTCTTGGTTGTTTTGTCTGTGAAGCTTCATACTTTGTTGTATATCTATTAATATTTGATTGTGTATGTGCATCAGGGAGGTAGGAAACCTTGGAACAGCATCAATTTTGTATGCGCGCATGATGGTTTTACGTTGGGAGATTTAGTAACTTACAACAATAAGGATAACTTGGCAAATGGAGAAGAGAATAATGATGGAGAAAATCACAATTACAGCTGGAACTGTGGAGAGGTAAAGATATTAGCTTTGTGCTATTGTGTGGAATTTATTTTTTGCTCCTTTACGCAAAAGTATTTTAATATGATGGCTAAAATAATCGTTAAAATTATTACTAGAAATAATTCCTACATAAATAGCCTCAGCTTCCTTCAGAAGTATAGAGTAGATCGTAATTATATACTTATATCATATGACCTTTTGTAGAATGTTTAAAAGCTGAAATGAATGGCTTAACATTTTTACTTTCAAATTTTCAATTAATTGGTATTGGGCTGCAGGAGGGAGACTTCGCGAGTATATCGGTGAAGAGATTAAGGAAACGACAGATGCGAAATTTCTTTGTTTCCCTTATGGTTTCCCAAGTAAAGCTAGCCATTTCTCTATCATTTTATTCTAATTCCTGCTTAAAGCTCTTTTTACTAATGTTATGCACATTGAACTATAGTACTGGAGTAGGTCATGAGTTCAAAATAATTAACCACAAGAGATCTAACCCACTAGCAATTACGTACTATGCACTGAATACTGATTAACATTTAAGGATTATGAACGTTAATACACATTCTGAGTATAATCCTATTTCATTGTCTATTTATCATCAGGGTGTCCCGATGATATATATGGGAGATGAATATGGCCATACAAAAGGGGGGAACAACAATACTTATTGCCATGACAACTATGTAAACCACTTATGCTTTGTTTTTAGGATGATTCTAAGTTTCTTTTTTCTCAATCTTAACTTTCCAATAATGTTAATACAATTCTGATGCAGTTGAACTATTTTCGGTGGGATAAAAAAGAAGAAGCCGACTCCGACTTCTTCAGATTCTGCCGTCTTCTTATCAAGTTTCGTGAGTACGTAATCTTCTTTTATGAGTATGTCATTGTTTAGATGATCGCTTTCATGTAATTTCGAATCTTGACATGCTTCTTTCTTTTCACCTTCTCATATATGTTGTCTTGCTTTGGCAATCCTCTGTTTCTCCCAGCTTTTGGATTTCTTTGATTTATGGGAATTATAATTGTCTTGTAGTGAATGTGAATCACTTGGCCTGAATGATTTTCCAACAGCAGAGCGTCTGCAGTGGCATGGTGTTGCTCCTGAGATGCCAGATTGGTCTGAAATAAGTAGATTTGTTGCATTTTCACTGGTACGATTTTCTCATACCCTATCTCGCTTTGTCACTTAGGTAGTAATATAAAGCAAGAGCTCCCATTTGATTGCTCTAGGAACTGAAACCTCTAACAGGGACAGCTTCCATTTGATTGTTTGTGTGCAGGTCGATTCTGTGAAGAGAGAAATCTATGTGGCCTTCAACACGAGTCATTTAGCCACACTTGTTTCTCTGCCTAACCGGCCTGGATACCGATGGGAGCCATTTGTAGACACGAGCAAACCGAGCCCTTACGACTGCATAACACCGGATCTCCCAGAGAGAGAAACGGCCATGAAGCAGTATAGGCACTTCTTGGATGCAAATATGTACCCAATGCTCAGTTACTCTTCCATCATTCTCTTTCTTTCACCAGTTGACGGACAGTAGAGACTGACTTATGCGTGGTTTCTCCAAAAGTTCATGAAAGGAAGGAAACCCACAAAGTAGTATTGGGGAATCTTCTCTAATGTGAATGAGATGCATATACGACAATTATTTCATTACCTATAAAATGTATTATTGTAAAGGTTCTTTTGTGGTAAAGAAGAATCTGAATGGGGTACCTTTGGTCGGCTTGAGATATGCCCACTCATTATCTGTAGATAGATTCTTTTTATAGTTTGTTACATCCGTCGTTCATTGAATTCGTGTAAGAACAAAGAAATCAAAGCTTTCATCTATAAAGCTATTAAAATGATATATATTATTTATTTTTGCTTTTTGACTAAATGTTTTTAAAAAAAAATTGTTTGTCACAACAACAAATAAGAGTTGTTACATGCCAACCAAATCAAATATGTAATCGACGATAAAACAGAAACCTCTCAAAAATCTTCGGGGTTTTATTGAAAAAGGAAAGAGTACACAGACCCCTGTGGAAAAATGAAAATTGTGATGGCCATACAAACAAAGACTACGTAATCTCCCAAAACCATTGACGACGACAACAAGAAAAAATCTCAAGAACCAAAAAGTACACAGTTCGTGGAAAACCAAAAACTCGAGACTAAAAGAGATAACCAAATCTTTATATACAAACCTGTTTTTTTTGGTCATATCATATTTGGGGCTCTCAGGACTCTAACAGTTGTTGGACAATCTGTTCTCTGACCAGCTAGAGAGTAGTAAGCCAATATATGAGCCGGATGCTCCATCTCTCTTATCTCTCCCAGCTGATTCACTTCTGGGACTCTTCTCGATGGAATTAGCTCGATGTTCCAGTACGGTCTAGCCATCTGCATTAGATCTTGTCCCGTCACCGATGCTCTGTAACCTTGTACCCAAAGGTATCTCAATGATGGTAATTTCTTAACCGCTGCAGCAATTGCTCGCTCGCTGAAGCAACAACCTCTCATCTCTAGCTTCTGTAGATTTGGACAACCTCTTGAGAATTCCATTAGACCCTCATCTGATTCACCTACGTAACCCAGCAGCATCCATCTCACATTTGGACTGTACTGTCCGATATAACTCAAGCCCACGTCGGTTAAACCACCTTGTCTCAGATAGAATGCAAACCGTCTGAGTTTCTTGCAACCAATCAAGAGGGATCGGACTCCGTTGTCCAGTGGTAAATCTGTAATCCTTTCTTCCCGGTCGAGTAAGACAAGGCGGAAGTCACAGAGATTTTTCAGATATGTGCCTATGCTTTCAAGAGATTCATTAGTTATATCTGAGACATACACCGCCATGTATTCTAGCTCCTGGCAGCCCTGAGCCAAANAAGCCAATATATGAGCCGGATGCTCCATCTCTCTTATCTCTCCCAGCTGGTTTACTTCTGGGACTCTTCTCGATGGAATTAGCTCGATATTCCAGTACGGTCTAGCCATCTGCATTAGATCTTGTCCCGTCACCGATGCTCTGTAACCTTGTACCCAAAGGTATCTCAATGATGGTAATTTCTTAACCGCTGCAGCAATTGCTCGCTCGCTGAAGCAACAACCTCTCATCTCTAGCTTCTGTAGATTTGGACAACCTCTTGAGAATTCCATTAGACCCTCATCTGATTCACCTACGTAACCCAGCAGCATCCATCTCACATTTGGACTGTACTGTCCGATATAACTCAATCCCACGTCGGTTAAACCACCTTGTCTCAGATAGAATGCAAACCGTCTGAGTTTCTTGCAACCAATCAAGAGGGATCGGACTCCGTTGTCCAGTGGTAAATCTGTAATCCTTTCTTCCCGGTCGAGTAAGACAAGGCGGAAGTCACAGAGATTTTTCAGATATGTGCCTATGCTTTCAAGAGATTCATTAGTTATATCTGAGACATACACCGCCATGTATTCTAGCTCCTGGCAGCCCTGAGCCAAAGCAATAAGTCCTCTTTGTGAGACTAAGCCTTCTTCATCCTCCATTCCTTGTTCATCTGCCCCCCGTTCAATCCTCAGCCGCTTCAAGTGCTTACAGTGCTGTGCAAGAACCTCTAGACCCCTATCTCCGATTACATTCCTTGTCTGAAATACAACAAGAATTTCAGTTGAATATTTTTATGTAAAGAGAACTGACATTGCATTCACATTATCTCCAATCGACCACATTATACCCTTAATGCTAGATTCATGACAGATGAATAGTGTGGAGTTGATAAGAAAATAGGTGAATTACTAGCTTAGAAATCTATCGGTAACAAATTGGATAATAAGTAAACACTAGGAGGAGCATCATTTACCACTAAAGACCCTGCCCCAAATATTAAGTTAACAAGAAAAGACGGAATATTAAATATTTACCTCGAGAACTTCCAAATTTGGACACTTTTGGATTAGCGTGCAATGATCCTCAGTTTCTAGCAATGCGTAAAGCAAATCCAATTTCCGGATTTGGGCTGCGAATGGAAACAGTATTGGCATTTCATTAGGTCCCATGTAAGAGAGGCCCAGACGACATAGTTTTCGAGGGAAAGTCAGATTCATGTACTTCTCAGGCATTCCAATATCCTCATTCAAAGAGCCACCACAAAATTCTTCAAGATTAGCTGCAGCCTTAAAGAAACCAACTAGCTCCAAAATCTCAAAGTCACCGACCTTCACAGAAACCAGAGAGCGGCAATTTCTAGCTATGGTTTCCAAGTCTTTAGGGCTGATTTTGGCAAACTCCGTCATGTAGAAGTTTAAGACCTCCAGAGAAGTGTTGTTCTGAGCAAGCTCATGAAGCCACTTACCATCCTTTTCAATAAAAGAACTCTCTTCCATTAACAACGTCTTTATTTTCCTGGAGAAAACAGCAGACATTAACACGAGTAAGTAAAAAAAAAACACTCAAGATATTTGGATTTTCAGCTAAAATTGAATACACATAACTTGCAGATAAAACCAGCAACAGGGTTTATTATATTCTTCCCTAATTGAGAAATAACTGAAGAACATTGCAAATTTTCTGCTTTAATAGCAAGCATAACAGAAGCAGAGCAATTAAGGATATAAGAACAACCGGATAAACAAGAACTCTGCTTATGTAACTCTTTTAGTGTAAAGTGTGGTAAGAGATCAAATAAAGTAATGTTCACCAAAGCTTGCCCAATTAAGGTAAAGAAGATCAGATCATCACAAACACAAACTTCAAGATATGGTTCATTATACAACTGACTTTTAAAAAGTTACAAGTAAAAGAGCCAAGTGCAAACTTGTTCTACAGTTGTAGTCACAGAAGGAAACAAACAAGTGTAGTCAAGAAGATAAAAGAGAGTTGCAAAAGGATGTGCTAAACCCAATCAAAAAGCATCGATTCGTCATAGTAGCAAACAAGAAGAAGAAGAAGAAGAAGAAGAAGTGTTACCTGCAGTGAGTAACGATGCTCAAAAGGCCATCAGTAGTGAAACCAGAGCACTTGTCGAGCTTCAAAGCCTCAAGATCATCTGATCTGGCTCTAGCTAAACGATCCAGATCTAAGTCACTAACAATCATCCGACGGAAGTGCACTGACTTGAGCTGCCTAAGCGAGTTGGATATCTCAGTAACCCAAGGAGTAACATACCCTCCCCAGTTCTCCGGGATCAGATTGAACATAGCAGCTCTCGGCTTGCCTTTAAGCTTGAGAGACCTAAGGTTCGGAAACCTACGGCTGAGACGATCGGGAGTCGCGGTGTAGCAGAGCGCCATAGTCACATGCTCCCTAGTCTCGGAATCAATCTTGAACCACCTCCGGCAAACCAGAGACGCCGAATCTCGATCCTTGGGATCGGTTATGTACGTCATCACTTGCTCGATGACGTCATCAACCGTCGCTACTACGCAGTTCAATTTACACTTCTTGATATCAGGATCCTCCATTCTTCGGATCGAAACCGGAAAAGAAAAAAAGAGAAAAACGAATCCTCGAAAAGATTCGATTTATATTATTCGAGGAGAAGAGAGAGATGGTGGTTTCGAATTGAAACCTCAGTGGTGGTAGTAGATCCACGGAAACACATAAAGCATACACACACAAGTTACGAGAAGGAAGGAAGCTAAGAGAGAGATCCGAAGAGTTAGGACGAAGAGAAGCAAAAGAGATAGAGAGTGAGAAGGAGACACGCGTAGGAAGAAGAGGCGGATCGGGAGGAGGAAGGAAGAAGAAGATGAAAGTGGAAAGCGAATCCAAAAAAAAAAAAAAAAATCGATTGGTTAATAATATTAAAAAATATATATATTGAAGTTGGGGGAATCAATTCAATTCAATCAAGTGGGACGATGATGATATGAGAGAGAGAGATGAGACACAGTTGAAGTTGACGGTGGAGATGCGATCTTTTCTTTCTCCCTCTTCTTCCTCTTTACTCTATCTAGTGTATTTTTTTTTTTATTCCTTTGATTTTTTTTTTTGTGCAGGTGGTCAGATCTTTTAGCTACACGACAATATTAACCAATCAGGTTTTTTAATTTTATTTCTTCTGTGGATAAATCATTTGTTTAACTATAATAATAACCTCAATTCTAAGCCAAATTTGTCAACTTATCAAAAAAAAAAAAAAAAAAAAAAATCTCTTTTCTTTTTGTAGGATAATTTTTTCTTCCGCTTTTAATGAGAGAAAAAAAAAGTAGTTGACTACATGAATCACATGGACCATATAAATTAGACAAAATTAAGTGTTGAATTATATATGATTTTTATACGTTTATTTTGGTAGGAGCTCAACATCAAATGTGGAATGAAAGCGTTCAAAAATGGGGGACTTTCGAAACTAGCTAAGACTATTTTACATGACTTTTTTCACTTCGTTGGAATGAATCATCCCAACAACAAAGACCAAATTGTCAACACTTTTAGTTTTAGTGGTTATCGCAGTCGTTATAAATATATATATATATTAAAACTTCAATAATGTAAACAGAATCAACAATAATGAATATTTCATTTATCAATCAAGCTATGATCTCGATTAACAATTCTTAAATAATTATAGTCTACACCTTTCTCCATCAATTTTTTTTCTTGTCAGAATGTACTATTAATTGTTTGGAAAGTCACAGAAAATATAAATTACCCAAATGACTTTTATTATTATCGTATTTCTTAGCTTCCTTTGAAACTCGGAAATAACAAAGGTAATATAAGCAGCAAGCTACAAAAAAAACCCAACTAATTACATCTTCTGAGACAAACGACTTGAGCTGAACAAAAACCAAGAAGGAAGCGAATGATGAGTTTTCACGACCGCCCCACTTTCTATACACTGATCTGGACAGAACCACGCTTACAAAGAACCCAAAATAAAAACTAACCAGAAGAAGTCTCTCTGGGAGGCGCAGGCACTCCTTCGCCTGAGCTCACATTCTCACCACCACCATCTCCTCCGTCACCTGAACTCGGTTGCTGCAGTCCAATTGGTGCAAATAAGCTCACACCACTCACGTCCCGGTTCCCACTGTATAGACCTCTGCTTCCATGGTGGTTCAAAGGCGCAGAGGTTGCTGCATTGGCTCCGTTTATGAGCAATCTTAGTGTTTCTCTTGCGCCTTTCTCTACCAGAGAATCATTCTCCACTGGGAGCGGTGAGATGCCCGTTGGTATCATCCCGGTGGGTCCAGCACTTACCAGATAGCCTTGACCAGAAGAGCAGATATCGATAACCGGAATATGAACGATAGGGTCACACATCATAGGAATCATTATCTGCTGGGACGATGATGATGAGCCTGGAATGGGTATATGGTGGACTAAAGGTAATGGAGGGATGTCCGACAGATCAAGCGGTGATGATGAGATCAAAAACCCATCTGATCCTGATGCTGGTAATAAGGATGATGGTAATAACGAGGAAAGGGGCGGTAGTGAAGGTAGCTCGATGGATAGTGATGGGAACTGATAAGAGGCAGATGGTGCGTGAAGCGATGAGGTGGTTGGAGGGCACCAGCAGTAATACGGTGAAAAGATTGGCGGACCCATCTTCAAAGGATATTGTGGTGGTCCGGTCATTGTACTTGGTGTTAACTCTGCTGCTTCGAAAGCAATAAACTGACTGCTTCCATTACTATCCTCCGCGGCTTCACCTTCTCCTTCTGACTGAATAAAACCCTCTACATTGGTGGGGATGGAAGTAATGGGTAGATTATCCAAGATTGAAAAATGGCCTTCACTGCGTCGTTTTGATTTATCGCTAGAGGAGATTCGTAGAGAAGAATTTCTCAGTGTGTTTTCTTCGAAGGAGCTCGATCTAGGGCTGAGGCTTCCTTGGGCCTTTGTCAGTTGAGTCCCGCTGTGGCGTGCTTTAAGAGATTTTGATGATGCACTTGAGGAGGAAGAATCAGCTGTTTCAGAAAAGCCAGAAGACGATAATGAATCAGGCGTTGGGACTGGACAACCTTTGATGTTGGGCACTACTGAACCCATAAGATACAAACGGAGATGAGAAGCAACAGAGCCAAGACGTGATTCTTCAATTCCAGTTAGTTCCGAGATCGATGGCTTCTTTTTGATCAAGTCCTTCATCTACACAGGTTAAAAAACAAATAACTAATGAGAAAATCTAGATGCAAAGACAAGGATTCATAAACAAAATAATCATCCCTATCTCACCAACCTTCCTACGCAATTCAGTTCCCAGAAGTTTTGACTTCTCTGAACACCAATAGTAGAAAGCATTGCCATCTGCAATCCTTATAACAAAAGATCTACCAGAGCTGTCCGCAGTTATTTCCTCAATTGACACAGCAGAGCACTGAGATTTGCTGGTATATGTAAAGATTTGTTCTGAATGACCATTGTCTCCGATAAATGAAAGTCGCAAGTCGGATGTTGGCAAGACCATGAGGCTCAAGTTACCCCTGAAACAATGAGAGATATAACATCAGCAAATTAAACGAAAAAAACCTCTAATATCACAATAAAACGCACTAACAAATAAAAACTGGATGCTAGAAACCAGACAATGAAGTTGGATCAAGTACAGGAGCTTTTTAATTGCTCTCGCAACATTTGCAAGTTGTCCCTAATTCAAACTACGAGAAAAGAATCTATTAACACACACATGCAATTGCTTACACAACAGCTGAGCTATTATTAGTTATTCACAAAATATAGAGCACAGCAAGAATAAAAATTATTTCCACCACAAGCTTCTCCCGTGAGCAGATATGTACAATCAATTGACACTTTTATGACTGTAACTTAGCCTAACTGAACTACATCAATCATAAGTCAGCATAGGGACCTGAATCACGAAATCAATTGTCTAATAGCTTCTCAAAAAGATCTTCACATTGACCCATTGTTATATTTTTTGAACAGAATAGTACCACTAGTACACATATTTAAACCAGAAAAGTAGTAACAATAAGAAGAAGAAGAAAACAGAGAATCAAATCAAACCAAAAGAAAAGCTTACATTAAAAAAAACTAGCACTACAATGAAAGGCACAGCAAGATAATATGAAGTCGTTAGTCAGTATGTTATGAGAAACACAGGGAATATTAAAGCCCTATATGACTACAATATCAAGAACATACTATACAGTATCGGAGATGAAACTACCTTTACTTCATCATCTACCCGAGATCATAACAGATCACGCCCACATTACCTACAATAAAAGATACATTTTATTTGGAAACATGAACAGTATCACATTACCCATACAACTAACTGAGTTTCCTATGATTTCTAAAGGCCTTAAATTAAACCAAAGCAAGTAATGAATAGATCTAATTACCGAAAGTTAGGTATACATTGATACAAACATAATTAACGAGAGGAACAAAGGCTTATGTATTCACACTAACCTCCCAAGTGTTAGCATATATTACAACTGCAAAAGGTCAGTAAAACAGAGATGCTCAGGCATAGTATTTGACAAATGTACTTGAACCAAGAGAGCAGACATGAATAAACTCTGCGAGAGAGAGTATCAATAACACTAAAGCATGAATTGTATGTGCGGACACAAAAATCAGCATGTTCAACTTACTCTCAGATAATTTCAAAATCACGATTGACTTAGCTAATAAGCCTGAAAGTGAGCATTCTTTTATGGAAAAAAATGGCGTAACCAATGGCAGATTGCACACAAAACCAAATAATCAACATTCTCCGATATGCTATGCAACAACTTTAGCATAAGACCCATCTTCAAAGCCAACAAAACCTAATTTAGAAGACTCTAGACTCTAGAGAGACAGAAATAAACAGACCATCATGTTCACATATCTCTAAATTAACAGGACTCAATGAAAAATCGGTTCTATGGTTGATTACCTGATGGTAGTGGGGCGCATTAGAGTACCTTCCTTCTTAATCTTCCCGACGCGAGCAGAAACGAGAGGTATGCAAAAACATCTAGCCAACATACCAATTTCAGCTGGCTCGAAGTGCTATTCANAAAAAAAAAAAAAAAAAAAAAAAAAAAAAAATCAGATCATCTCATCCAAAAAATCATCATATTTCATTCAGAAAACTGAAGACGATGAACAGATACAAACCTGGCTAAGATGAGCAAGCAATCGATCTTCAGCCATCCCATTAGAAACGTTAAGCTTCAACAACGGCTTCAACCTCTCGTCACCTCGACAAGCTCCCATAACTTGCATATCCAAAGCTTGCAGCCACCGTAAAACCCTATCCTCCCCAACCAAAAAGTCTCCTCCTCCGGTTTCTTCAGTCGACGGATCTGAAACTCTGCTGCTCTCGGTCCTCGTCGATTCAACGTCTCCTTCAAATCCATTAGATCGAAAACCAGACGAGAAATCATCATCGCCGTCATTTGGCTGATCATCACGATGACGATGATCGTCTCCGGAATCTCGTTTCCTAGAATCGGCCATATCAAATATCGGATCGGTAAAAAAAAAAAACAGAGACAACCACAGAAAAAAAAAAAGTCTGATCCAGAAATTGCAAACAAAAAATGAAAAATTCGTTCAAGAGAACCCCTACGGAACCGATGAATGCTTTCAGAGAATCAGAAATCCGAATGCAATTGAGAGAGAGAGAGAGAGAGAGAGAGAGAGAGAGATAGGGTTTGTTTTTTGGTTTTTTTGGGGGAGAAACAGAGAGAAAGAGAGAGATAAATTATCTTAATTGTTTTTTAAGGAGGAAAGAATTGAAACAAGTGACTTTTTTATTTTGATTCCCTTTCGCGTCGTAGCGGAAGATGGTTAAAGAAAAGATAAGAAATACCCAAAAACAATAAAAAAAAAACACCACAGCGTCTCTGTGTAATAATATAGTGGCGGATTCGAACCATTTAGTTTAATATAGTTTATTATATGAAGTTTGAGATCCGGGGCTTGTTTGATTGAAGCACGCACAAAAAAACCGACTTCGAACTGGAGCCACGTCAGCTTTAAATGGGCCTATTGAGTGATGGGCCTATGTTTTTTTTTTTTTAATTACAGACGACCTATTCTTCTTACAAAACTTTTGTTGAAATTGATTCTCATTCTCGACGATAATAGACAGGTTTGTTGTATTTGTGGGGGTAGTGGTCAATAGAAACGAAAAAGCTGCCTAGACTCATCCGAGAGCCACTCACTCACTCATCTGTTGGTGTTTATTATATCATCAATCATACAAATTTTACATATCAAATCTATCCACAATTCGTGTAGCATTTGACTTGTATTCATTCATGTATGGACAAAAGGTACAAATAACTAAATGACAAAAGCATATACTTGCTGTGTTTGCTTTTACTAACTGAGATAAGCTTTTTATTATTGTCCAAATGATTGTGATCAATTCGAAATTTTGGTTATAAGCAAATCCTGAATACTCTTCTTATGAGGGTAATATTAGTTTCATCTCTAAACAAAAGTCACCATCGATTTAGTATTCTAAAACGCAACACTGGGAGTTTTTTTAACAACATATATATATATATATATATATATATATTTCTCCAAAGAGATAATCATTTCTTCTTCTTTGGTTCCTCTGCTGCATAGTTCTTGATTAGTGCTTCCACGTCTTGTGGTTACAGGGTAATGGGCCAAGTATATCCACAAGGCCCATAAACTTGGAGAAAAAATCTGTGCTTTGATTTCTTGATTTTAACTAACTCATCATCAATCATAACCACCACCTGCTTCAGATTATCTTAACTGAGCTCGTTAGTAAGCTTGATCCGGGAAAGCCTGCACTCATTTGGGGAAAGCGTGAATCTAGCATAGTCATGTTCATCGGATTACGAGGTTTCTCTGTTTTTTCTTTTTCTTTCTTTTTTTTTTTTTTTTT
>NC_025690.1:21838505-21845949 GCF_000633955.1 Camelina sativa
TTAGGTGTTGGAAAGACCAAAACGTGTGCCAAGTATGCTCGTTACCACCGGAAGAAGGGATTCAGGCCAGCTTTAGTCTGTGCTGATACTTTCAGCACCAATGCTTTTCTCCGGCTCAACAAGGCTGCCAAAGATGAGGTTCCAGTTTACGGAAGGTACCTTCACAATATCAAATTCTCTCTCTCTCTCTTTATCTATTATTTAGTATACAGTTTTGTGGTGGTCCTCTATTTATTTATTTAGGCTTGGTTGGTTGGTTGGTTGGTTTATTTTTGTAGTTACACGGCAGATCCTGCAGAACTTGCCGCTGAAGGAATTGCAAAGTTCAAGAACGACAAGCGTGACCTTATAATTGTAGACACCAGTGACCGCCATCAACAATATTCTACATTGTTTGAAGAAATGCGCCTATTATCCCAATCAATGGTCTGTCTTTTTTTCTTCTTCTAATTTTCCTTGTTGTACTCGATGGTAGCTAATAATAAAGGCTTTTTGGTCTATTATACAGAATCCAGATCTTGTTATATATGTCATGGATAGCAGTATTGGTCAAGCTGCATTTGACCAAGCTCAAGCATTCAAACAAAGTTTCACTCTTGGAGTTATCATTTTGTTACTAATATACACGGCAACTCTCAAGCATGTGGTGCTATCAGCGCGTAAAAATTAATCAGAGCATTTTACAAGAGTTTTCTTCTTTTCATTTTCCTCAAGTGCTCTTCATCTGATATATAGATTTCTCTTATTTTCATGTTTTCAAGTGTTGCAGCAGCAAAGTGTCCCATGATATTAACTGAAACGGGAGACAAGAGTGAGGAGTTTGAAGCATTTGAAGCTGAACCTTTTGTCAGGCGTCTCTTGGGTTAGCAAATTCTTTCCTCTCCTCCTTGGTTTATCATTTGATGAGAGTATGTATGGACACTCATGATTGGTCCACTTTTTTTTGGCAGACAGCCCTTGGGATAAACCCCCGGAGTATACTTTGAGAACAATGTATAACCATTATAGGCGAGAATCAGGATTGGATAGACAGGTACTTTCATCTCTCTCAGCCCCAANCCCCAACTCTTGTTTTTTTTTTTTTTTTGTTATACCGAAATACAAGACACTGTAACTTGTAAGCTTCTTCCATATTCTCTGTAGTTGTTTTTCCGCCATGTTCCACGTAGCTATTCGAAGCTAGACATCGAGAAGTTTAGGCGGTACACGATAATAATGGATTCCATGACAGATGAAGGTATAATAAGTTATTGTCGATCAACGCTTTGTTTCTTTTTATTTTTTTTTCTTTCTGTTGTAGTAATATTCGTTGTGTTTGGCAGAGCTTGATAAACCAAACAAGGTAAAGCAAATGAGCTTGGAACGGTTGATGGAGATAGCTAAAGCATCAAAAGTAGATGCGAGACAAGTTCTGCAAATGTTAAAAACGTATAACATGAAGGCCAAGAGCTTTATGGACCTTGAGATGAAGATTCGCAATGAATCTGCTAGACCACGGTACGCGGTCCTGACGTCTTAGGTGGCCATGCGACGACAAAGTGAACAAATTATGCATTATGTGCTTTTCGATATTTATGTAAAATAAACAAGTATGTATGGCGGTAATTTGGGTTGTATCGGGTATGATCGGAAGACCGGAAAAGACACTCTACGTCTAGTTTGTTTATTTGCTTTTCGATACTTATGTAGAAGTAAAACAAACAAATATGTATGGCGGTAATTTGGGTTGACTGGAAGTGACACTCTTACGTCTAGTTTGTTTATAGGGTCGAATATTTTCCAATGTCCATGCTAAAAAATCAGTAAATCTATTAAGCATTTGTATCGGAATTCTGAGTTGTTTATGTTATAGCATTTGACTTGTATTCATGTATGGACAAAGGTACAAAATAACTAGATGACAAAAGCATCATATACACTTGCTGTGAGCCATTTGCTTTTTACTAACTAAGATAAGCATTTCATTATTGTCCAATGATGGTGATCATAAAATCTCAGATCAATTCGAAAATTTGGTTATAAAAAAAATCCTGAATACTCTTCTTAAGTTTCACCTCTAAACAAAAGTCACCATCGATTTAGTATTCTAAAACGCAACACTGGGAGTTTTTTAACAACATATATATATTTTCTCCAAGAGATAATCATTTCTTCTTCTTTGGTTCCTCTTTTGCATAGTTCTTGATTAGTGCTTCCACGTCTTTCCAGAATAAACCTTCAACCAGAACTCCTTCTTTTGTGAACCTGAAAACACCACACAAAAATCATGTAATGAGGCTCGAGTTTATGGCGTGAGCAACTGAAACAAAATGCCGAGAGAGAAAGGGAGAGAGAGATGGATACCATTGGGTGACACTTTTGGTGAGATGAACTGACTTCCCAGCTGAGATTGATTTTGGATCAGCACTGTCGATGGTGAGAGTGTACTGATCAGAGAATCTGGGCAACTTTGAAGATACAACCAAGCCAGTGCTTGTGAATGATCCCTGCATATAAACCACCAGATCTTAATGACTTCTAATAAGAGTAGCAGCAGATGTGAGCTAAACAAATCGTGTTTGAACCGTAGCAAAACAAATGGAAATGTGCATATATAAAATTAGGATCGTGGTCAGTTTTAACATAACAAGATGAATCAACCCTACTAACCAAGATACCGTATCAATTCAGTAAGACAAAATGTCGGAGCTCTGATTGTTGCATGTTCTAGATCTAACCAGATGAGTATAAAATGAAAAGTTTGGATATATCGAGAATGAGAAAGAAAACCAACTAATTTACAATCCAGAATCATCAACTTAGTTGAGCAATTAAGTATCAAGAAACACGACAGCACCCATTGCAAACACCAACGATACCAAGAAATACTTTTGTTTAACTGTTTTTTTTCGAATTCAAAGACTTAAGCTAGTTGAACAATATATTGAAAGGGAAATGTAGATCTTCCTAGAGCTCAAATGCAACAACAAAAGAAAAATATAACAATAATAAATAAAAGATGCCTCAGGATAAGCAAACTTTACATAGCAACTCAGCAGAAGCATAATTCTAAGTTCTCACAAAACAGAAGGAATGCAAAAGTTTGACACCAGAATACAGAATAGAGTTCCAGTTAAAAACAAGAGAACAGTGGAGATATGTACATTATGCACCTCTATCTATATCACAGAACTAGAGTTGTTGCATCACAGACAAAACAACAATGTCGCCTAAACTACTAAACTTATAAATGAAATATCAATTCACAACAATCAGAGAAGCAAACCTCAGGAGGATATGTGAACAAAATGGCATTCTTCTCCTTAGTGTACAGAATCAGCTGCAACACCGCATTCAACACCACATACGTGCCATAATAGTCAAGGACCAAACATCTTAATTCAAAATTATCCAAATACAAGACATGTATCGAGTAGCTTCTATGGATATCATTTAGATACCAGTGAGGTTTTTCACAGTCTAAAGCTAAGCACAAAGAGAGGTCAAGCCACATTACAATTATCTAAAATTTAAACTCAGAAATTGCAATTGTCTTAGCCAGTCAAAAACATGGAGAACCAAATCAGAATCAAGCAGAAAGCATCAAAGCGAATTCGAGAAAAAAAAAAAGGATATAATGCGATGCATCCAATCAAAAAGTCCCTGTTCTCAGGGAACTTCTTGTTGTAGAACTGAGCAAAAAGAGCAACAACGATGATAACCGTTCCCAAAATCAGTTTGAGGTTGCTCAACCTCACATCCTCCTTGTAACCACGGCTCGTAACGATCTGCGCAATCAAAAAACAACAAAAGGTCAGATCATAAATTCACACAGATCAGATTAACAGAGAGAGAGAGAGAGAGTAAAAGGAATATCTAAGACAATTCTCACATCGGAGACGGATTCGTCGAGGATGTGCTTGATTGAGTGGTGGTCCAATAGATTGGCCTTCTTCACGTTCTTGTTCGTCGTTTCTGCCTTCTTCTCTTCCATGACGGATAGATCCGATCAAAATAATATCAGATCTCAGGGATTCTGCGAAAATTCGAACGCAGAGTGTGAGATTTTTCACGAGCGAAGGAGACTAGAAGAGACTGATGTTTTTGGTTCGAGGAGGAAGAAGACGATATAATGGATGATTACAACTATGATATAATTGGTTATACCAAATAAAATATTTCAATAATCATAATGTTTTAAAGAAACCTTAAAAAGTAATAAATTCAAAGTGTAACAAACTAACCATTACCAATAAAATATTTTAGTAATGAGTCTCTTCTATTATTACGTACACTAGGGAAAAAAAATGAACACCAAATTGATTACCAAAACTATCTTGATTTTGAAGATTTGTAGTGTGAGTTGCAGCGATTTCAACTAGAAAGAAAAAAACTAGTATGAAAAGTAAAAAGTTCAATTACGGAAATTTTTATTTTAAAAAAACTAACTATTGCTAAGAATAAAGTTAAAAAAAATAATTAATTGCATTCATTTTTACAAAAAAAGTTAGAACCCGATTTTATCCGGTTTAATGGTTCACCGGTTTTTGGGTTTTTGGCGTTGATATGTTTTTTTACCGGTTCAAATTTCTTTGGATTTTGATATTAACCCCAACCTGGGTATGTTGCCGGTTCGCGGGTTAACGTGGTTCGATCCGGTCCGGTTTTGAAAACATTGGTTTTAACTTAAATGCTGTAGATTTCTTTAACCCTGGTCATGTGTGGATTACATTTTGATGATTTTGTTGAAAAATCACCAAACAATATAATACAACAAATTTGCCAAATTTTATTGAGAGATTTCATTACTACGAAACGTAAAAGGTATTAAACCGTCCAATCCAGTAATCTTGCAGAAAATACAATAATCAATTGCAATCATTATGGAAATGCACGACAATCCCAATAGTGTTATAATTTAATCAAGAAACTATTGGAGATTTGATCTATTTTTATTTATTTCAATCTTATATCTAAAAATGCTAGTTGGTGATAGCGTTTTTTTAATTCAAGAAGGCTTGGATTTGATTTTGCTAGAGGTTGCGTTTGAGAGCAACAACTTAGCTCCCTTCACAAGCTCTTCCTTGATCATGAACAGAACCGCAGCCGCTAATACGCTTTGCACAATCTTTGTGCTCATCCCCTTGTAAAACCCGTAAAGCCCTTCGTATCGAATCATTTTCAGGATTGCATCCAACGTTCCTGCGATTCAAAACCAACATAACAACTCTTTAGCTTTGATTGAGAGATGAGTTTTAATGATCTTCTATTATTTAAAAGAGGGATATAACCTTTGTATTGGTGTCTTTTGTCCCCTGTTGTGACCTGTTTGGCTTGAAGTCGCGACTTTACAACTAAAAGAGGATAAGTTGTGACTGTAGCTCCGAGTTTAGCCACAGCTCCCAGAAGAAATGTCTATGAAAAACAGAAACAACAGTCATGGGAAGTTGGAGAGCAAGTAAACATTTTATTCAAAAGAAACAAATGCAAAAATGGTAGAGTATGAACCTCCAAAGCGGTAACGTTGTTGCTACCCTTCAATGCACGCTTTTTCTTCAGCTTGGTTAACATTGTCTCGTACAACATAAATTGCATTGATGGATTACTTACCTGTGGGTTAAAAATACAGACACATCTAACTATCAATAAGATGCACCTAGACAAACGATATAAGAGAAGCTTTAAAATCATAAGGTCATGTACCATGATCAATGTTGGAATTACACCTTTCCAGAAGCCAGTCACTCCAGCTTCATCGTAAACCTCTCGAATCTGAGACATTATTCAACATATATCGCAGAAACTATCTTAATTGAGAGGTTTATACAGTTTTAAATAAGTTTCCATCTTATATTGCAATCAGCTGAAGCCTGATTTGACACATAAATAACCAATAGACCCTAGCCATGGATTGTAAATACAGGACGCTGCCTCATACCGTATTAAAGGTTCCATATGGACGCGGCTCAACTGCAACCAGAGCTTGTTCATCAGAAGAAGGTGACGACTCGGAGGCAGCTGTTTGATCTTTTGTCATTTTTCTGTGGGTCTGCATTGTATACAAGTATTCAAGAAGAATCAGGATTATAACTACCACGGACCGAAGAAAAATGGAGTTAAAATACAGAGAAATTGACTGGGCAGCCTAGAGCAGCACTTCATGGTGGTGTATACCTGCATGCGTGTAACAATCACCCAAATTGGATTCGTCATAAGAACATTAACCGATCTGCACAGAGAAAGTGTTAAATTCACATGAGACAACCGAAGTAATAGGATAAAAATTTACATTAATGAACTATACATGCCACGAAAGTTCACAATCAAAATACAAAACAGCTGTGGCTGTAGGACCTGACAGTAAAAATTAAGACCATCCACCTAGAAGGCTCCATTAAACAAGCAACACTATAAGAGCATAAGATGAAAGCATTAGCAATGTGACCATGGCGAGCCTTCACTCATAGCCTACACTTCAGACAGCCAATGTGAAGAGTATGAGAACGAACTGAATCACCTAAGAGCTATTTTGAATCAAAACTAATAAAATCAAAATTATGTATTGCATTGCTAACTAATGAAAATCCGCATTGTAATCAGAATAGTTTATAGAAAAAATTCACATAAAGGATAGTAGCAGTTTTACCCAGCGAAGGCTGCTACTAAAAGTGAAGAGAACATCCCAACTGATCCGTCACCCAACCCTTTCTTACTTCTAGCAAGAGCTGCAGCTTCAGCTTGATTCCGAAACACTTGGTAGAAGTAGTAGTATACACCCTGTCTCATCCAAAAGGAGTGATTAAAGAACTCAAAAGGCTTACAGAAGGATTATAAACATTCCTACATTCTAAACTTGAAACCACAAAATGCTGAGATAAATACAAAAATCTCCTCCACAAGTTGAGAGAAATTATTATACCTGTGACGCAGCCGTTCCAGCGAGAGACGGCGCCAAACCACCGTATAATCGCTCCCATCCCTCTTGTTTGACAACCTTCCATACAATGAAACCAATTCAAGAACATGACATAAGGCATAAACTACGATTCCACTTTACGTTCTACTCTAAAGACTCATAAACAATCGCAAAATACTCATAGTCAATCTCTTATCCTGAAATTGGAGAGTGATAGCAAAAACAAAAACCTGACACATATGTTCGATAGTTCCAAGTTTCCTCTTCTCCCTCTTCAGATCCCGCTCCGTTTGCTGGCGCGTATTTACCTAATTCAACGACAACAACCGTTTCAAACAAAGACGAAATGAAGAAGAATTAGGAAAAGAAGAAACAAAAAAAGCGAAAGAATCGTACAGTTTGAAGAGGATAAGTGAGAAGCTGAGCAATGATCCCACCACCAGCTCCAGCCAATCCATTAATCAAAGCATCCGACATGATGATTCCTCTATTCCACACAACAAATTATAAGCCAAACCAACCCCAAAAAAAAAAAAAAAAAAAAAAAAA
>NC_025690.1:21847685-21899477 GCF_000633955.1 Camelina sativa
AAAAAAAAAAAAAAAAAAAAAAAAATCGAAATCGCTAATTCCAATTGCTAAATCTAGAATTACCTTCCTGGTTTCAATTATAGGATAAGGATTGAAATCGTCGCTAGTATTAAGCGACGAAACGGAGAAGAATCACAGATGCTTTAAGATACTGTTGTTGTTAATGGTTTATGTTATGTAGGTGAAGCTTCTTCTCCATATCCTCCCAGATGTGTTCATTCGAAGGAAAAAGAAAACACGCAAGTTGACGTTGAGGAGTGGTCTGATGATTGTAATTGACTGATATACCCCTGTTACTTGAGTGTTATTACGTTGCCGTACCCTCTCAACGTCGTTTGGTTTGGATAAGCTCTTTTCTTGAATTGCGTGTTTGGTCGATTATGATGGTAGGAGAGAAGCGCTTCGCATATGATGATTAATGAAATGATATATTCTTCCGACTAATGTATTTTGTTCCGTGGTCGGTCTAAACTTTCACAAGTTTGGCTGGATATGGTATGATCCGGTTTTGCATAGTATGCTTTTCTGTAGGAAACTAGAAGAAATACAGATGTATGTAGTTTCTACTTAGACAAGAAGCTCCATTCACAGACTCAAAGCCCATCTAAGTGTTGGGCCATGATCCAAAAGTAACATCTCTTGACAGTTTGTTGTAATCACATTTTGTTTTTAATGAGTTTATTGATTAATTAGATTGCCCATAAAGTCTCACATTTAAAATGTGTATATTTATCTTTAGTTTTCAAGAGAGATGTTGAGTTTATTATAGCATTCTATGGTTTATTAATCTAATTAGCATGCTTACACATCAATACATTTAAAAATAAATTTAATTTTAAGTGCACACTTCC
This sequence comes from Camelina sativa, assembly GCF_000633955.1. Classification (NCBI taxonomy): domain Eukaryota; kingdom Viridiplantae; phylum Streptophyta; class Magnoliopsida; order Brassicales; family Brassicaceae; genus Camelina; species Camelina sativa. Next base: position 21,848,537 of record NC_025690.1, read on the forward strand.
ACATCATTTATTTTGTAACAGATACGAAAATCAAAAATAATTAATATAATCATTATTTCTAAGATATAACTTTCAAATTCTTAAATATTTTTAATCTTATTATAAAGAGATGTTATGACAACTTTTAGTTAAATATCTTTTATTTATTTTTATTTTTTTGACAACAAAAAAAGATCTGTTCTTGAGAGCCAATATGAGGGATTATTTTTTTAAATATTTTTTAGATGTATTATTTTTTCAAGATTATTTTTCATAGTTTTTTCCAAAAAAAATTGTGACCCTTACAATGTCTTCTTTTTAGATCAAAACTTTTAAATTGAGTTGAGTAATTAATCTTTTATTTTTCTTAAGTATAATTTAATAATAAATCTTTGTAATATATGTTTCTTAGAAACTAATGTTTCACTTCAATTTTCTTTTTATGTTTAAAATTTTATAAATACAAAATCTTACTCCACCATAAGTATAATTTCATAAAAAAAAAATTTACTCCACCATGCATTAATCTTACTTTCATTGTAAAACTCATTACCATTCTAAATTTTGGAATATGATCATTTTTTGGTTAAAATTTGAATAATAACATCATTACTAAAACAAATTCATATTATTATTTTTAATTATTTTGAAATTCTCATTTATGTTACTTAATTCATTTTTATATAGTTATTATATTTCTTATTTACTAAAAAAAATTATATTCTTGTTTTACTATTTTATAATTTAATTAATTTTACTTAATTAATTTTTTATTTATTGATTACCATTATTAATTATAAGTAATAAATATGCAATGAATAAATATTTAATATAATAATTTTTGATGCAAGAAAAATAGATATAACATTGCTTATGTGGATAAAGGAGAAGAAATAATTCTCAAAGTCTTAAATATTTTAATCTTATTATAAAGAGATGTTATGATAACTTTTGGTTAAGTAGTTCTCTAAATAGCAAACTAATCACATAATCAATAATAAGAGGATTCATCTAAGTAGAGCTTTTATAGTCTAAAGAATAATCTGAAAGCAATGTATATTCAAACACATTATATATTTCTTGTGTGTAGAGAAAAATCAAGAAACAAAACAAAAAAATGGACTTATTTGTAATGGTAGTAGGAGCATCAGGGATTGGCGACGGGGGTGAGAAGGAATACAACTACAAGGTGAGAGCTTGGACAAACGAAGAATATTCATGCCAAACAAAGATTGTGACAACTAACGCAGATCCTGAGTTCCGTGAGGTTCTGCATCTTCCTCAACACAGGGCTGCATCGTTTCTCAATTTAGAGCTGTTCAGCGTAAATTCAACTGACACAGACGGGTTTTTCATTGGGAGAGCAAACACAGCCTTGCCCATGAAGACAAATACTAATGTCTATCGTAAGGTCAAACTTGAGAATTTGGATACCAGTGGAAATATCGTTACTGTTGGTTATCTTGAAGTGTATCTTGGCCTCGAGACTGGTTAATAATAATAATGTTTCTAACGTTATGTTTGCATAAAAACAATAAAAAAAGTATACAAATATATGAATTACATTTTAGTAAGTGCTTGTGTGATTCTTTTGGTGTTCATGGTTTATAACTAAGTGTAGCTTCTATTCCATGTTTGATGAATGCAGCAGTTCGTGTGTTTCATGTAATCGCAAGAGTGTAATGTAGCAAACGTAAACATTTTTTTAGGGGTCAACTTACAAAGTTACAATAATATTACAAGCGTTAAGTTTTTTAAGAAGAAGAAAAAAAAAAACAGAGACAAACCCGTTAACGTTATTATTCGATAAACTCCGTTAATAATTTTTAGTCACGTATCGCATAAACTCGCCGTCAGATTCAATCCCAGCCATAGTCTCCGGCGATAAAACAACCTCTAAATCAACAGTCCCGTTTCCTTCCCTCCCCGGAAAAGCCGAAATCTTTCCGTCGAACTTATTCGACCGTCCGCTTCTAACCGCCACGGGTCTTCCCCAACCGAAATCGTTATCGTACATCGGAAACCTCGGCGAGCTCCCCATCGTAACCGAAGCTCCGTCGGCATTCCCAAGAGGAAAACACCTTGGATTCGCTTCCCAATCCGCCACAACGCTTCGAATCCTCCCGTCCTGATGAGCCGCCACGCTCTGCTTAAGCTGATCTGCGCACCATCTAAGATCGCGAGACAAAACCTCTCCCGCCGTCGCGAACGTCGGAACGCTCTGAATCGCGTTTCCGAAATACTCTGGGTTCATCTTAGGATTCAAACGGTGGCGACAGTTCACAGCCATACGAAACGTCGTCGTTTTAGAACTCGGATGCTTCCTCGCGCGGGTGATCGCACGCCACAGCAAAGCGCACAGAGACTGAAACGACGAGATCTCGACGGTTTTAGAAACGGCGTCGTTTCTACCGAACAAACTCTCCAACATTTCCGTTAATTTACCGTTTTCTTTTCCGTTAAGTTTATCGTTGCTTTGCTTCCCTAACAACTCGACGCCGTCTATTTCGCCGTTATCAACCGTCAACCACTTCTTCTTGTTCACCGCAGCTTTAAGCTCCTGAATCGATTCTTTACTAAAACTAAAAATCCGCTCGCGCAACGGTGCGTTCTCGTCGAACGTCACCTTAGGACCACCGTGAGGAACTTTGAGCACAGCCGGTGAGATTAGCACAGACTCCCGCGTAAAATCAGGCTGACGTGTCACATTCTCGACACCTCTAGACATCTCCGCGAAGGTGTTGATGAAGTTCCAGAGCGAGGTTCCGTCGGTGACGGCATGGTTAACGGAGCATCCGATGAAAACGCCGTCGATGAGCTCCGTCACCTGAACGGCGAGGATAGGTCTGTTATGTCCCTCGTAGCTGACGGCTCTGTCGTAGGTGAAAAACTCTTTGACCACGTCGGGAACGTCGATTCCGGCGAGAACGTCGCTGACGTAGACTGATTTAGCTTCGGCGGAGACGAAATCTGCGCCGGCGTCATTGCAGGTGAGGAAAACGTGGCCGGAGGAGGAGGTTGAGAGGCGTCCGGCGAGAGGAGGGAAGTGGGAGAGAGTGAGGGAGAGAGAGTGTTTGAGGTGAGCGAGAAGCGCGTGCGGCGGGACGTGGGGGCGCGTGAAGAGACAGCCTTTTTGGATGTAGTGGCAAGAGAGCATAGGGAGATCGGAGACGGAGAGCTTGAGGTCAACGAGCGTTGACTTTTGATCAGGGAAGACTCTGCTTCTTGAGATTATCGTTACAGAGTTCTCTAAACAAGGCATTTTTTGTTTCTTTTTGGTTTTGATTTGGTTGCTGTTCTGTTTTGGTAAGCTTAGCTTATTAGCTGCTCTCACAGTTTTGTGCGTGTGTGTGATGGATGAGAGTGTGAGATTAAGAGATGAGGTATTTATAGTGTGAGGATGAGAGAAGAGAAGAGGTTCATGAATCAGATGATGATGATGTAGCATTACTTGTCTTTATTTATCTTTTTTTTTTGTTTTGTTATATTGCCTATCTTAAAATAGGGAGACTTTGCTCAACTTGTACTTTGGAAAAGTGTTTCCTTATTTGTGAAATTTTATGTCTAGGTATAATTTGATCTTTTGTTTTTTTGTTTGTTTAGATTGGGTGTTGTGTAACTGTAAACATGAAACAAATACTAGCAGTTTAAAGGGTGGATTAGAGTACACACACTTTGTAAACAATTTCAGAGTAAAAAGGAAAAAAATTTGAATGGTAAAGAGATAAGATGATGGACCATCATTCAATTTTGGTTATATGTACTCTGTATTCTTCAATTTGTAATGATCAATACTAGATTTTAAGCAATAATTTTCAAACAAATTTAATGATAATTTAGTAAATCATATTTATTTATATTATTTCATTCCATAAGAAAATATTGTGTGGACATTTTTCAAGTCTACTAATTAATAATTTCTTAAGATTATATATATAAGAAGGTATATCATTATGTCATAAAATCTACTAAATTTTAATGATAAGATCAATATGAATTTATTCCCTATTTATTCACTGTTAAAAATAAATAAATTAACTCTAAAAGTATTTTTATGAAACAGAAAGAATAATATCTCTATAAACAATATTTCTGACGTGCGTTTCTCTTTTTAAGACTCTCTGATGTGAGTTGAATGTCTCTGCACCAATGAGGCCCAGACCGGAAGCTGGTGAAGCAGATTTTCTTTGTAATTTTAGAGGCATCAATTTTTAGTGTTTATGTCTGAACTGTCTTCTACCTCTCAATCTCAATTGTCCTTTTTTTATTTTTGTCTCGGAGAATCCGCCGAATTCTTTAAAACAATGTGGGTGTATCGGGCTAATAATATTATCTCTTACTTTTATTTGTTTTATATTTAGATTTTAGTTATTAAGTTAAAAATAACACATTACTTATAAACACACTTTGACCAAAAATATATCAAAAACATTACTATGCTGAGGAAAAAAAAAATGAGGAAAAAAAAAACATTACTATGCAATATTGCCATAGAGGTTTTGGATTTTTTTTAGTACTCTTTTTTTTCTCCAAACACTTTAAATTCTTATAATATGTTTAATATATTTCATAATACTTGTATAATCTTATGTCTATAGAAAAAAAATCATTGGGCAACAATTTTTCTATGCTTTAGGCATCATTTACCTACAAATATTTTTATATATCATCTTCAAAATAATCACAAACCAGAAATAAGGTTCTGTTTTTTTTTCGAAAAGGTGAGAAAGAACAAACAAACAACAACAAAAACTCTGAAGTCGAAACATATAATATTGAAAACATAATCAAACAACCAAAATCATAATATTGTTGGAAAATAGGGGAAAAATAAATATTAAGCTAATCTCTGCATTATATTGTCTGCAGAAAGTATATTACATTATTACTCCATTTAACACTGTGTTGTTTTTGTTTCATGAACATGCTTTAAAAAGTTTAAAACACTAGTTTCAAGAGAGATATCCATAAATCTCAATAATCCAATGGACAAAAGGATCTGTATAAGTGACGAGAGACGTATTTTGGAAATTTAATCTATAGACTATATAGTCATAGCGAGTTGTTATTATTGTTCGGTTAATGTATCTCTTCATATCAAAGAGAATATCTGGAGAAAGAAGTTTTCGTTGAAGTTCACAAATATTCATGTGAAATCCCCAAGTTTATTTCAAACCCTCGAGACTAGTGAATCCACGTGGCGTGAACACACACGGTTCCGTTTCTTACATGGCATACATGCACTCATGCACAAGTCAGTATTCATGGTCGGATCAACATGTAGCGGACGAGTCATCTATTTGGACTTAACTGCGTCCCTGACGATTGTTAAAGACAACGATATATATATAACGTGTTCTACATTTATAAAAACGTTACGTTCGTGGCCGGTTACGAAAAATCGGCATGTGGTGAGAATTAAAACCCTTGTACGAAAGGGAAAAAAAAAACAATAAAGCAGCAAATTAATGTATGTTTTGTTTCGATTGATTGTACGTACGTCGTTGTTGCCCTTCAAAGGAAGTTGCGTTTTTAAAAGCTTGGTCTAGAATTTTGTTTGGAAGTGGCTTCAATTACGTTGAAAATATGTGGGTACGGTTTGGTCTATATATGATTCTTCTTTCTTCGGTTAAGCAAAAAGGAAATATTTATTGATGATTAAACAAATTATGATAAGATATATATCCCATATGTATGTGATATATGTAGCGACATTTGATCACTATCTAACAAAATCTGGTTTGGTGTATTTGAGGTAATAGTAAGATAGAAATTGCATGAATCTTGACCGTATGAGAACTAAGATTCTCAAAATCCAAAAGATTTTATCTGTATAAGATTAAACAGACTTCTAAAAACTACGTCCTTCGGATTCCGAGAGATTTGCATGGGGTATGTGAACCAAAGAAGACTTGTAGTGCACTTCTTGTAGCATTTGTCTTATATGATGATTTGATACAAAAATAAATAAATAAATAAAGATTAAACATCATTCAAGTCACTGAACTACATAAAATTTGAGATAATTAGCAAGTGTGTTTAATTTAAAACACTTTAAACCACTCTCTGTTAATGGGTTGTCATTCCTAAAATCCCGATAAAAGTCGGCGTGAGAATCTCATATTCAACTGATACAGTCTAGTACCAACTGCTCTGGCCACTGTCACAACACTTCAAATGTCTTTATTTTATTAACTAAACTAATGTGAAAATTACAAAATCCTAATCATAGCTTATGTTTGAGCTAACTTTGACATAAAGTGTCGGTTTCGGCAATTATTACACGAAGATTCTCGTTAACCGTCATTTTCGGTTTTGTCGGCGTCCTGAGGTTTTTATATTATTAATTTATTATTAACATAAACTGCTACTTGAAGTGAGATCTGGTACGATGCAGAAACAGAAGCTGAAGCATTACGTTTCTCTGTAACCGTTGGATTGGAACTCGGCCGTTTACACATTTTCATCGGACGGATACCTACGCTACTTGAGTTTAGTTGAGTAAAATGGGGCGTCAAATAATCGTCAAGAACGTTCCGAGACAAAACAGTTATGTACTACTCTAGTAATGTTTTGACTCGGAACGTTCTTGAGGATTATTTGACGGCCCATTTTATTTCTTTATTTATGATATTTATTGACACCCCATATTAGATATATCTTTCTTGATATCATTTTGAGATATATATACCTCAAATACTTTTTTCCTCTATCCTGATAAATATCTTTACTTGGATCTTTCGCTATAGTGACAATTTTGGCTAAGACTGTAATAATATACGAATTCAAAACGTGACATAGGCTACATTTACAAAAATTATTAGGTATTATGTTAGTATATATGTGCGTGGCCTTGACAATATGTTTTTGTTATCACAACTCGTCCTTGAAACACTTTTAAAATAATTTCCGGAATTATGAATCTAAATATCATTTAGTTGGTTATCAAAAGTATGATTATAATTAAATACTATACATTTTAGTGTGTTAGATCAATACTTTTATCGCTAGATTATTTCGAAGCTTTGAGATCAACCACGTGTATGACAGGTTGACAACCGAAGCTTGTACGAATGTATTTTTTGTATTGAACATCAATAATCAAAGTAAGATATGCTCTACGAAAACGTGTGGCATCAAGTAAAATAAAATTGTAAATAGATGGGTTTTTTTTTTTTTTGGCAACCAATTGTAAATAGATGATAAGGATATAAACTGATTGATTAATTATAAATAACAAGTGGATTCACGCGACCCATTTTGACAGTTTAGAACCAGCCAGCATGAGAACCTTCGATCCATAATATTCTGACGGTTTTAATTATTATATAAATGTTTATATTATTTATTATTTGTAGTGAACAAATTAATATTCCGGATCAAATGTCCTTTTTTTTGTATTCCATTATAGTTTCTTGTATGCGATAACATATTATCAATCCATGTATGAAATTACAAATCAGCATTTGCTGCCAGTTTTACTTAATTTAGATATTTATGTCACTTTATACGCTGGTCTATATCAATTATTTTAAGTTTAGGTCTCAAAGTCAAGATAGTAAGCTTGAGGCTTGGTATGATGGATACTTACAATGGCCGATACAAAAGATAAGGTTGCGTTAGGTACTTGATCGAGCTTTAAGGATTTGAAATTCATATGGTTGATCATAATCTAGGAATTTATATAATTAGTGATGAATCGCTAACTATTAACCTATTTTTGGTTCTTTATTGAAAAAGAAAGATAATATGGTTGTGGTGCGTGAGAGTATGAATAATATGGAATAAAAACAAAAAAAAAATAGAAAACGAAACGTAGGAGGATTTTGTTTTGTTTTACTCAACAATTAGTTGTAAAGCAGCTACAAAATTTGAAGATAATTTTGGAAATGATCGAAAGGGATGAAAAAGCTCATCCCAAAACTACGGCTATTGTGTGGTTTGTGCAGTCCATTTTGACAATTTTTGTTTGGTACATAATAATAAAACAGAAAAGGCACACTTGGCTATCTACCTATTTCGAAGGACGCCGCTTTCGAACAACAGTTATATTTTATTCAGCTATTTTAGTTTTATATACTTTTATTTTGAAAAAAAACTTTCGTTATTTTATTATTTAAAAGTCCTTTCTAATTGTTGGCAAAAAATATGTTGTCCTTTCCAACCGGAGAAGTTATTCTTCTTCATCATCTTATTTGTTCTGATCACATCAAAATCCATTGAATGATTCTAGTTTTCATATTTTGTTCACGTCAGTCTTTTAAAAAGTTGTGAACAAATTGTATTCAATTCTCATATCTAAAAAGTATTACATATAAACACGTACGAAAGCAAGAAATGATGTTTTGTTCTAATGCTTTGAACCAATTACTATTCGTCCAACAAAAAAATTCTCTGAAAAAAAAAGAAGAAAATGAAAGATATAAAAGAGACTTTCTCGATATGTCTCGTCGTCCACTACTGTCCGGTGTTGTACTCTTGTCTTGTATTGGACCAGATCGTGTTTTACTTCAGACAGGATGCGATACTCTTTCTTTTTTAAGTTCTAAAATTTTCTTAATATAATAATTTCAGATTCTTATACAAAACAAACACTGTTAGTGCATAATGAATGAAACAAAAGAATCAATGCGTTAATAATAAAATACTTGTTGTCAACAATTAGGAAAAATAATATTAATTAATTATACAATAAAATTTGCATTATATTATTTTGATAGTACATTTTTTTTTTTGCTTGATAATTTCTAAGAGTCAGAAACAATGCAGCATTGTATACATAAATTGTATTTTATGATTGAAAATAAATAAATAATAATCTATACATTTTGATTTGGATTTGTGCTACAAACGTAAAAACACACATATAAGTCTTTACATCAACATTGTTAATTGTAGTTTTTTTAAAGAAGTCTTCAGTGGATAAGATAAGTTTCAATCCACCAAATCAACTGTGGCTTATATATTGACATCTAGCTGTATAATTCGAATTTAACATCAGTAATCAAGGAAATTAGAAAGTCATGATGCTTTATTTGCATAGAGATCATATACAAGATGTAGACAAATTTTAACATGACAGTATTGGCCTATATTTAATTTTAAAACTCGCATTCTATGCGTGCACCCACCCACGCACAATCGGATGTGGGGATGACTCTTTCAAATGGCACAATTTTGTGCGGCCTTGATTTGTCTNAAAGAAGTCTTCAGTGGATAAGATAAGTTTCAGTCCACCAAATCAACTGTGGCTTATATATTGACATCTAGCTGTATATTTCGAATTTAACATCAGTAATCAAGGAAATTAGAAAGTCATGATGCTTTATTTGCATAGAGACCATATACAAGTTGTAGACAATTTTTTTAACATGACAGTATTGGCCTATATTTAATTTTAAAACTCGCATTCTATGCGTGCACCCACCCACGCACAATCGGATGTGGGGATGACCCTTTCAAATGGCACAATTTTGTGCGGCCTTGATTTGTCTCACGCATGACTAACATCATATAATTCCCATATTAAAAACAGGAATTTCGTATTCTCGTATAATTTATACATTATCACAAACATAAGTCAAACCTTTGACAAGACGCTCGTTGGTGCATATACTATTTGGTATAATTATTATAAGTAGCATATAAGGTTGGTTCATGTACCGTAAACTAAATGCATGTAACATACTTTGAACCAAGGCAGTGTTCGTCATATTCATTTTATTCTTCCTTGTCCATCAAATTATATCAGCTTAAATAAAAAATATCCCATTCTTTTGATTTCTTTTCCAAATTCCGTTTTTCGAGCTATGTTCATTCATCAGCGTAATTTAAAAGAAATTTCATTAACTCTCTAGCTACAAATCATTTGATATGGGACAATTGATCATTGATATATCCTCATTCGGTCATTCCTCCATGCCATAATGAAGTATATATATTGAAAATCATAATGAAATTTTTTTTTTTGTTAAATGATTAATGGAAGTTATTCTTTTCCGGAATGGATTTAATGTCAATAGTCACACTTAAGTGAATCTTAATTTTCAGCAGGAGTTGCAAAAGCTTTGATTTATTTTTTACGGAAGTAACAAACAATATAGAAACGCAAAAAAAAGAATTACAACAAATTTATGTGGTTCATCAACGGTGTTAATTACGACCACATGCAAAAAGACAATGGTTTATTAATATATATAATTTCAATTGAAAACAACGGTCCATAAAGAATGAACTCAGCGAGACTTCAGTTTCATCGTAAGCAACGGCTGGGTGATCACATTTAAGGTATATTAACATGATTGCATCACTATAAATGATGTAATATAGTGTAGGTGCTTACCTGCCATGAACTCTGCATCTTTTAGGTTCACGGATGATCAGAATCAGTATGCAAATGCATCGAACCCGAAACTAATTTGGTGACAAAAGAAATAATTCAACCCTCTAGGCCCTCTAGTTACAGCTGACATTATTTTTCATATAAAAATATCACATATGTTCATTAACGCGCGCCCATGATTAAAATAAGTATAACCACCACTACTACTACTATACTATTTGAGGGATATATAAATTCAGAAAAATAACTAATGTCAGCTGAGTCAGTCATATACAAACAACTGATCATTTAAATAAATAAAAGTTACACCTAGGATAAAATAATGATATGTTTTAAATAACTTAATTTAATAATTATATTTCTATTGTATTACGTAAAATAATGATATGTTTTAGACTTTTACGTATGTACGTCTCTCCACATACTTGTCGTTTGTTTTGTCTTCTGTACCTGCACGAAACAATATGGAGACATCTGACAATCTAGCTTGTATTTAACTACTTATAAGTTATAACTAATCTTTTGTAGCTTGAAAAATAACTTGTCCTAATCGTTAGGTTTCATAAAACGGGACCATGTCATATATATAGAGAGAACATGTGATAATATATCACGGGACCATGAATGGGTGGTTCTTTTGGTTACACATGTTATCAAATAGCATTTTTAGAATTATTTTGGTCTATAAATATGATGTCGATCGTATTGAAAAGTCGAACCAATCCCTAAGTAATAAATATATAGTTGCAAATTGATAATCATGAGATCATTGCACTTTATCGTAAAATCAGGTTCTAATCAATTTCCATCGGGCATCGATGTGACCTACTACATTAGCAGCTTAGCAGGAAGCTACTACTAGCATGAGAAAGATTCGACTATAATATAATGGTAAATATACATACGTATGATGCTACGTCGGTCAGTGTATATATAAAGAAAAGAAAAGAAAAAGCCAAGGCTATATATATAGAATTAGAAACCAATAACCACATAGAGTGAAGGTGGGTGAAGAGCCAATGGAAAGATAAGTTAGATTACTGTGAACAATGTAGGCAAGTTGCTCACTTACATTACAAGTGCATGCACGTCTTTAATGTTGACCCATCTACATACCGGCCTACACACATATATTCTTCTAAAATTTGATATGTACGGCTGTATGTATGTATATACATTACGCATGTTGAGACTTGAGAGACAGAAACATGCGTATAGTACACTAACATTTGCTATCAAAACTCATTCCAAACAAACTCCTCTCGTCTTTTTTGACTATACAACCTAATGTAATCAATTTTTATACCACAAAAAAAAAACTTCAATTACTCATTCGGTTTCAATGAATCCTTTAAATCTTGGCGTTTCCCGTTTAAATACACATAAACCGTAATTCTAAATTTAGCTTACCAGAAAGACAACTAAACCGGCATAAGAATTGATTGTTCTAGCAGTGTTTGTTTTGTAAAATCCAACATATATTGGCCAATCGAATGGCTAATATACTCTGTGTCTCTATCAATGTAACATACTAAGAGAAACCAAACAGTACCGCAAACGTATGATGCAAAGTCTCAGCATGAATAAATTTCCCCACTGATTAAGGTTTTCACGTACCATATGGAAAAGAAAAGGAGGAACTAAGCTAACTTTTATCTACCTTGTTTAAAATTAGACACCAAACTGATTTCAAAGTTCTTAACTCATAAATCTGAGCATTTTGTCTCTCTTTTAAATTGCAATGTAGGAAAACTACAACAAGAGGCTGATTCTGATTCTTACACAAACTCGTTAAAAGAAACATTGAAACCAAAAAAGCAGCAGTCCACATTTTTTAGCAAAACCTTGTGTTTCAAAGCTTATTACAGCATCTGAGCAGCAGTGTTTAGCTTCTCCGCTAGACTCAACTGTGTCCTTGTTATGCTTGATAGGTACAACAGAAGCAATTGATCCTGCAAACAACAGAATAAACAATCATTAGTTTTTTTTACAAAGTCTAATGCTTTAGCTTGGCTTTTACGATCTTTTACCTGGAGACTATCATTCACGAGGTTATCGAAGACTTGTGGAGGTAACTTCGGGAGGGAGGCTACTGCATCTGCAATGAATCGTCCTATGTTGTTGTCTGGAGCTGTTTGACCCTCCTGTGGAGTTTCATTAAAACTAAAGATCATGCATCTGCAGCAGATAATAGACTGTCTATTTTACCTCAAGGATATCTCAAGCTTACCACAACACCGTCAACATATTTGTATACATCGTTGATTAAAGTCAACAGCCTCTCCATTGTAAGCTCCATTCCTTCCAAGTCATTTGGGAGTTTGTCCACAGCAGTTGCCTTGAGGACATCAACTGCAGATCAAGATGATATATTCTTAAATCAGACACAATGAATACCCAATAGAGCCATAAAATGGTTCACACTACTGTATAAATACAAGCTAAGAACATCTAATTCAGTTCGTTCATTCACAATCATAAGAGAAACAATCTCTCGATACATCAACTGATATTTTCTTAATCAGACACAATCAATAACCAATAGAACCATAAAATGGATAATACTACTGTACAGATACAAGCTAAGAACATCTAATTCAGTTTCGTTCTTTCACAATCATAAGAGAAACAATCTCTAGAGACTGAATTAAGTATGCAAAAACTGAGATACTTAGACAATGAGGCCGTATGTAATATGTATATGGAATCGGGTGCTAATAACTTCTGATATGGAAGATATTCATAGTTAGAATACTCACATCCGACTCTCTCAGCGTCAACCATACGGAGATCAACAGGAATCTCTTGAAATTGTGCAGCGAGCTGTCGATCACCAAGTGAAAGGTTTGAAGAGACAAAAGCTTTTATGGTACCCTCCCCATTTGTAAACCCAGTGTCCACAGTTAGATGAATTGGGTTGGTAACTTCTCTGGCATAGAAGTCATGAATCAGTGCACTACCACCATTAACCCCAGCACCAGTTGAATACCTGCAAAATCAATAGAGTAGTTCCTATCAGCTACATACAAAATGAGAACAAACTAACCACCAATGCAGAAACCCAACGCATCAATGAATCGTTTTGACAAAGATAAAAGAGTAATCACGAGAGTTAAGAGAATGAGAATGGAAAAAGAGAAGTACCAGCCGACAATAATTTCTTTTGGATTCACCTTAAGGTGTGAAGCTAACATATTGTGGTGGTAATCAATATCCACAGCAACCTGCATCCATATGAAAACAATCACTTTCAAAACGTATCACAAGTCACAGCCTTTAGGTGTGAAGCTAAAAGCTTAACATTTGATCTCAAAAACAATTTATTTTTCAACGAAGGTGCCAATATGTTCACTAGCCAAAAGCAATAATGGTACTGTAAGCTATCGTCTACACTTCTTTTATAAACCTCACATTCTCATAAGCAAAAATAATATCTACTCTTCAGCTACAAAGCAGATCTAAGAATCCCTAAGCTAAATCCTAAAAAAAAAAAAAAAAAACCTGATCAGAAGATTCATTGTGAGGGACGGCGTATGAATTGCGGATATCGACGGTTCCATCAGCTAAGATAGATCCAAGGAGAGTGCCGATGACTCGTTCAGCTGAGTCAGGACGTCTCACGAAGCAATCACAGACGTTAAAGATAACGAGTGGGTGGATCCTCGCTGTGAGTACAGAGGTAGTCGCCGACGCCGTCGACGATGGAGACACGAATTGCAAGACGGTGTGATCGCTCGCTGCCGCCATGGTTAAGATTTTCTGAGAACGACAAAAGGCGCGAGAGAGAGACTGGAGATTTAGGGTTTCCGATGTGAGCGTAAGAGGAAGGAGAGAGAGAGAAGGCCGCTGGTGTGTGATAGAGGAAAGATAGGTTTAGGTTCTAATGGGCCAACAGATAGGCCCATTATATGTTTCAGAGAATTATATCGTTCCTGGATGAGAATTTCACGTTGGCTAAAGCCATGGGAAAATTTAGGGCCAGCAAAACATGTTTATCGAATTACCTCTATCGTTACATATTGATGAACACAACCTCTATCGTTACATCTGCTTCACTGTATGATAACATATTTTTGTATCTCGTGGATTTCTAAGATGTACACAATTTGGAGGGTTTGAATGAGAATATTTTGATTGGTAATAATAATTTTAAATGTATATTTTCTTGCAATAAAACATATTTCCTAAAATCAATGTGTTACTGTATATGCATTGGTCAGGTGCTCAATATGCTTAAAACTTATAATGGTAACATAAAGCAGTAGTGTCGTTTGATACATTGCTTTTGACATACTTTAATACGTTGAGTTGAGGATTATGTTTTAGTCATCATCAGTCTGAATTATTTCCGTGTTACATGGCATCCTCAGTTTGAATACTATAGTACCATGATAGTGAAATTGTGTCTTTCTCATACATTATTTACTAAGAGCTATTTTTAAAAGGATAGGTGCTGATTTGTTGACCATCAGTCAGAGCATAGATAAGTCGTTACTCGTTAGTTGACCACCCATATTTGAATTACGACTTGGAGGAGACAAGTCATAAGTATAGATTACGATATTCGCGTAAATGCTATCGTTTGTAAGTTGTAACAAAAAAAAAAAAAAATGGATAATATAAAATAAATTTGTATTCAAATACGTATCGTCGTCAAATGTTCCAAAAATTTTCAGCATCTTACAAACTAAATTTAACCAAACCAAACCAAACCACCAATTTAATTTTTGAGTATTAAATAAAAAAAGACCAGAGGAAATATTTTTAAAAAATTAAAAATCAACCCAAATGACTCCAGAACTCTCCGAGAAACGTCTTTGCCGCGTCAAGACTCGGGTAATACGTCGGCTCCATAAATATCTGACTCAGCGAGTCACACGACTCCTGACTCGCCGTCGCGTTCGTCTCCGCGCTTCCCATCATCGCCGCCACTAGCTGTCTATACGAAAAGAAAAAACTCTTCGCCGCAGATTCCACCGCCTGCATCCCCTGAAGCAGATGAATCTTATCGCACTCACTCTTCCTCGAGTAAAGCTTCATCGCCGCCTCTTGCAATCTCGGTCCTCCCGTCGGATCTACCTCAACCGCCAACACCGCCGGTACCTTCTGTCTCAGATCTTTCGACATCTTCATCACCTCCACTAACCCTCTAGATCTGAAACAAAACGCATCGTTTTTGCCCGTCGATTTGATCTGTAACTGTTTCTTCAATTTCAAAAAATCCTCCGGATCCATCAGCATGTGAAGATCTTCGATCTCAGCTAAAAGCTTCCAGATCTTTTCCAGCAAGTACACGTCGTCGGAAGCTTTTTCGAATCTCTCGTCTTCGATGCTCGAGACGATCCGGTTCAGGAGGTTACGAGATGCGTAGATCCACGATTCGAGGATCTGGTGAATGATGTAGAGCGTTTGATTCTCTTGGTTATCGATGTGATCTGCGTATGGATTGTCTTTGAGGCTATAAAGCTCGTTAGGTCGGCAAATCGAATCGTACCGGATATTAGGTTTCCCGGCGATGTTCTGTTCGCCGAGTCCGAGCGTGTACTTACACCGACGCATCTCGTTGTCGATCGTGGATAAGATCTTTTTCCCTAAAGCTTCCGATCTCCTCCACGTCGCTAGCTGCGGTAATAAACTTAACGAGCTCCGTACATCGCTGACCGGAGCCGCCGACGATTCATCATCCTCTTCGGAGATGGCTGCCAGAATCTGGATCTGATTCGTGACGAGAGAATCTAACCGTCGGTTCCATTCGCGGTGGTTGATGTAAGGTCTGGTATCGGAAGAAACGGCGAAAACTAATCTGAAACTGATCTCCAAAGCTTGAAGAGCCGGTTTGAGGATCGGTTCGGAAGTCCATTGAGGGAAATCACGAGAGGACCAGAGGTTACGTAGGTCGGGGAGACGAAGGTAAAGCTCGTAAGCAGAGCAAAGAGATGGAGCGGAGCAAGAGATGGGAGAAGAGGAAACAGCTGGGAGGACTTTGAAGAAGGGTGAAGGGATAGTGACGTGGAGCTTTGAAGATAGCTTAGGTGAGTTCGGTAATTCTGATGATATTACCATCTTCCTCTTCCAATCCATATCTACCATTTTTTTTTTTTCTTTTCAATCTCTTTCGTGTGCTTTTTTTGTTTTTTGGTTGGTGTTAAAATTTTGAAATTTGGTATTTTGTTTTGGATATGGAATGAGTTAAGGTATACGAGGAGAGTGTATATATATAGAGGAGGAATGTGGATAGAGGAGAAAAGGCGTGTGAGGAATTAGACCGACGTGACTAAATTTGAAAGTCAACGTTAGAGACGCGGTCTTATATATTTTGTTTTAAAGAAGAAAATTTGAGAAACCAAAGCAGTCGTGGGACTGTGGATTAAGTTGAGGATAATCTTTTTCTTTTTTTTGGCTTTATATGCATGCATAAGGATAAGTTTTTAATCTCTAGTATAATTTATTTTTGGGTAATGTTTTCCATTAAAGGTAAATGCCTAATTAGTCGAATGTTTTGGTTGTTCAGTAATCTGATCTTTACAGAACTAGATAATATTTTTTACTCGTTTTAGTAAGAGATTATCTTTACAAGGAAAAAAGAAAAACACACAGCTTATGTTCGTAAAACATATATTGTCATGTAAGTTAAGAATATCAAAAAAAAAAATTGATATTTACGATAATCATTTAGGGATTGATTAATAAAGAATATGAAAGTCAATCATGCATGCGTTATGGGTTGTCTTTTCATTTATGAGTAGATCCCACTATAACTCATACTTCTAGTTTTTTTTTTTGTTTGTTCATAAATTTCCCTAAATTTCATTCTTCGTAAAACAATACTTTGTTGTTCATTATAAAACTTATTAGAAAATATTTTTTGTAGTTATAAATCTACAGCTACAAGTATAACTAAATCATGCACATGGTGTTTTTGATATTATATCAACAATCGTAAACATAAACAGATGTCATGTACATGTACCACGTAAAAGTAAGCAATCTGTTTTCTTCATTGAGTAGAAAGCAAATATGTAAAAGAAAAAACAATACACGTATATTTGTTTTCTAAGCTAAAACAGTATATATTTCTATTTGAAATTCTTCAGTAGCGTAAATGACGGCCAAATTAAGAAACTCAAGAAAGCATAAAGCTGGATGGCACTAGATTCTTCTAATAACATCACAGAAAACGTTGTTTTTTTTTTTTTCATTTTTAAAATTGATTAGCAACTTGAACATCAAAACAAATAAAGGAAAACAAATTCTATTTCCACTTTCTCTAATTATAAATGAATACATGTTTCCCTACAAAAGTTTTTTTTATAACTCCATTTATTAGCTCAAAAGATTAAGATTATACTTGCAAGTAAGATAGTTTCTAAGACAAATATACATTTACCACCAATTGCTCAAAACTAAAGTTACATAGTAGAAAAATGTATGGTCCGCCACTTTTTTTTGTGAGACATACGTATATGCTTATTAAACTAGTATACCTTGTAAATTAGTATATCGTGTTTATATTTAATCTCGTGTTTTTAATATTTCAAACGCGGAGAATTATATAATCACAAGTCTGCAAACCGATATAAAAATAAAAAGCATATAAAAATGAGACTATTTTATTTTATTGTGGATAAGCATTTAGACGGTGCCGAGGTATGAATTGAAAAAAAAAAAAGAAATGGCACATGGGGAGAAGAAGTAGGAGGAATATAGATTATGTCGAAGCTTATCCAAAAATGTGTGAGATGAAGGTTGGAGTTTGGTCTCAGTTTTTTTTTTAAATAGTTAAACTACTTGGAAGCTGTCGTTTCCTTTGACTTTGGTTTTTTTTTTGTTCTCGAGTTCAATATTTTTATTATCTCAGCCATTTACTTGTTATATACATGATAGATAAATTTTTTGATTGAATAAGACTGCCAAATGTATGAGAATTAACCGAATCTGTTTTAAGTGCATGCACTATATTTTTGATATGGATGTTTCTGTTATTTTATCGGTAAACTTAAGGATACAAACGGTTGGAGTGGAGACAGACCATTTCTTCGGTTATAAATTAGACAAGTGGATTATATATAACGATTAAATGAGTATGGTCTGATAACAAATTAGTGGTCCATAACCTTTCCGTTTTTTTTATGTTAAATTTTTTATTTTATTTAAAGCGAAAAAAAAGCTGGAAATATCTTATCTATTTTTTATTTGGACGTTTAATATCTAGTCTTTTTTCGTTGGAAGAAAAATACTTCATGTAATTATTATTGACTTAAAAATATTTAATCTTTATATTGTTGCCGGATTCTAACCCGCGGTTTAACAGTCAGATCATCAAACGGGCGTTAAAATCAAATCACATGTGTGAATATAGATATATACAATACATTTACCATATTTACGTGATATGTTTTCGTAGTGTAGTGGTTAGAAGTGGGTTGGTTTTTTTTTTTTTTATATTAAACTTTTTATTTTATTTAAAACAATTACTTATATTTTAATTGATCTTTTTTTAATCCATTTTACAACCACTAATCAAAGCCATCGTCCAACCGCTTTTAACCAAAAACATTTTTGACAGCTTCCTGAATAATCACCTAAATGTTTAACAATTTAAGTTTATAGACTCGGTTGTTTTCTGAGTATAATAGACTCATATAACAGTCATATCGATGATAAAACATTTGTCATATACTAAATAGTAGTTAGTAAATACTAATACTAATGGCAATATTATTCACTAAATACTAAATACTAATGGTAATAGTGCGTAACTAGTATCATTTTACTATGTTCGAGTTCAACTGTTTTTGTTACTTTTCTTTTTCTATTTCTATTTTCCTTTGAGTTTAGTATTCCATTATACCGATTTACTAATTATATCGGATTGATAAATTTTGAATCTGTCCATCTCACCTGCCCTCATTTACTTACTTTGTTGAACATCTGTGTGTCATCATCTATGGATAAGAGAATGAAATAAGAAGAGATATGCGAAAAGTATTCATAACTTCTTGAAGAATGGATATAGTATAGGATGGGTTTGTATAAATAAGAATCAAAAGGAGATGGTGTTACTTGTAAGAATTCCTTTCATGTTTACGTTTAAAAAGAGAAGTTTATTTCGCCTTTATAACATAATAGTCTTTCTCCTTAATTCTTTCCCAAACGTTATTTGTATAAAAAGAAAAAACAGTGACCTCTTATATTCCGCTAGCAAGAATGAAATGAAAAACTCTTTATGGTTTTTTTAAAATTAATATCATGTGGCAGAGAAAAAAATAGACCAATTTGCATGTTGTTTGATAAAAAAAGCAAACAGTTTTTAGTCTCGTGACGCAGTTGGAAAAAATATCAACGTAACTACTGTGCGTGCACTTGGGATCAATATCAAACTGTGTGTTTCCTTTATTTTTGACGTGGAATAATATGAATATATGATCATCGTCGTCGACACGAAAAAGATAGTATAAAAACACAATCTGATACTAAAATCTATAAATAAATAAAAGGAATGGAGTCCAAATCGGGGCATGGCTTCCATCCATTTGGGCAGCCAGCCAATGAGGTTTGGATTCGTCTTCGTCATGTGCGAATCACACCAACCAACCAAACCAACTTGGTCCAAAACCAAAAAGAAACACTCTTATCTGTTTCCAACATCCACGTGGTCGAAGCAAAGCGAGTTAACGGTTCTGAGAACAAGAACCGACGGAAGCATGACAGCTGGGAACTTTCCACGTTTTATTTAATGGGTCCGCTTCTTTTATTTTTTTCTTCGAACCAACAACCATTTTTTTTTATTCCTTAGTTGTTGCTATAATCGGCATCTATCTTGTTACAATTTAGTTACCTCTCTTCTTCACATGATGATCACATTTTTGTTGTGGTTGTTGTTATTTATTTGTTCTTCTATTTCTAAGCAACCAAATCATCTAAATCAATGGACAAAATACGTTTAGTAATTTTTTAAAAAAAGAGTATATTAGCTAGTGATTCGCGCAAAATGGTATTGTTCTTTCAACAATTATTCTCAAAATACTACGAGTGATCAACTTTATTAAAAAAAAAACAGATTGTATTTATCAAAAATGAAAGAAAAAATGACAACTATATGAAAAAGGAATTTTCCTTGACCAAAATGCTGTTTATCCTCTCTTTTAAAAAGTGGGTTAGTCACACTGTGGTTAGAAGAAATGTGATTGAATTATTGGTGATCAAACGTGTTCGTTTACATTTTTTTTTTTTAAAAAGAGTGCCTTCGATTCAGAAAACGACACAATTCAATGTTTGTTCATCGGATTCGTTTAGATAAATATAAAGTTGTGTTATGTGTGTAATTTTCTTCTTATCTTATTTTATATTGTATCAATGGGAAAACAAACGGGTTTTAGTTATATGCTTGCATGTGGATATAAACTCATGATTATTGTTATGAAAATATAAATTAGTTGTAGAAAATAAAGAAAGAGTTGGAGGAGAGAGTCAACAAAGGTTGAGCTATCAAAAAAAAAAAAAACAAGTTTCCTGGTAATGAAGCATGTCTCCGGCCGCATTATCCGACCATTATCAATTCCTCTCTTTCTTTATTTTTATTTTTGTAAAAAATCAAGAAACCAAAATAATAGTATAAATTAAATGATTAGCAAGTAATTAATTTGGGTGTTGTTACGGAACAAGGCTTCTACTCCAATAGGTTAACCGTAAATCTCAGTTTTATTAAATTTATATGGGTTTAATTTAGACTTTTAGTTGAGCCTCATCTAAAGCAGTAGTAGTATTTAATTGTCTATACTCAATCGAAAGTACCAAATACTGTACTAGTAAAAGACGACTCCAACAGACAACGATACCTGAACAATCAATTACAGTATAATTTTGTTTAATTTTCCTTTGTAGTTGTATGAATATTAGTACCTTGTACATGTTTAACTTAATAGAGATGGCATGATTCGGATAAAGTTTGGTATGGAACACATCACACTGCCTAAATTCCTCAATAAATGCCGGAATTGAGAAGATATCAAATTATATTTGCATGTGGATGAGATCAAACTCCAATAACACATATAAAATTCTTTGATGGGACATTCTTTTTTCTATTCCTAGCTATATTTTTATATTCTCTCCTAGTTTTCTTACCAAAAAAAACCCTCTAAATAATGTAAATATTTGATTACATCACCAGTTAACATGTTTACATCAATCCATGTTGATCTCGAAAACACCACCAGTTAACATGTTTACATCAATCCATGTTGATCTCTCCATATCATATACTTAGTTTTAAAACTGTGAAATCTCGTATACTAGAGAATAGAACTATGACGACGTTTGTGGATGCAATAATTATTAGTATTACATTTAAAAAGTCGTAGCAAAATTTGATGTATATCCATTTGGGAACATGGGAGACATCTTCCCGCTTCTTTCTTCTATGTCGGACTCTTTTTTTGACTTTTACGTTCCAAGAAAATGGATACAACTTGGAATAATACTTCTTATGTCATCACAAAAAACGCTATCGTTGAGGGAAGTCCTTATCCACCAAAAGCCTCAAAATTCAATTCTTTAATTGATTTCTTCTAAATTATACATAACGTTAATCAAGCACCACATCCCTATTTGTTTTTTTAAAATATATTCTTCTTCTATATTTTATTCTGATTATTATAAGTGTGACACGACATATTCCAGTATAAATCCGGAAGTCCCACGCTTATGTTTCATGGGAAATGCCTAAAATGAGTCTGGTCCATTTTTTCATAAACTTCCTTTCTTTTTGACAATTATTAACAAAAGCATGCCTTGTATGTTTAACCAGATGGAAAAGCATGCTTACCCCCTTTAATTATTCTTTGAACTGTTTATAATATACAAACGTAAGATTTTGATCAAGTGAGTACGAAATTTATCATGAAGATAGGCTAATGCAATATTCTAAACGTGTTTTTTATATGATAATTTGATGGTATTATGTAGGTATGTATTTGAAGGAAAGCGTGATGTGAATTATTATAATAAACCAGAGATTATATTATAAGTGAGGTTTGGTACTGCAAAACCACCATTTGAAAACCCATATGCAAGACCTAAACACCAACAGCAGTTTTACGAGACAAGTTTCAAATTCTAAATTACTTCGATTTTGAATTTACTAAGAATCATTATCCCATTTAATAATTTAGAATCGAGTAACTTAAAATTTGAAGCTTATCTCTGTTTTAAACCTAAATACAAACTTTCGAGCAACTCCAAGCGACTTAATAGTCTCGACTCTCGAGCAAATAGGATACTTGGATAAAGCAAATTATCAATATTCATACTTGCATTATTATTAATCTGAACAACAATTAGAACATCAATTAATGAAACAAACTTTGTATATGACAACGTCTTCATTGGATTCCTTCAAGTCACCCTTAATGCAGATCAACCCAACATTCCCCTGTTACATGAATTCAACAACAAACCAAATTAAATTCTCCACAGAACACAAACAACCTGTGTGACTTATTATTATCCATTCCTCTCTTTCTTTATCTTTCTTAAATCAATATACTCAATCGATTTAGGTACGTGGTAACCCATAAGATTTAGTAATAGTCTATAGTTTTCATTAGATACCTTCTCTAAAAACCTTAAGAATTGGCAGCCTTTTCCTGGAAAGTTTCCATTTCTCATTGCTCAGCTTTCTTTGTGTCCCCAAGTAGTAACTTCTTCTCTTCTAAATCCCTTTCAACGGATTCATCAAATTCTTCAATCTCTTGCATTCAACTGCATGGATAAGCGTCATTAGAGAAAAAAAGAAAGAAAGAAAGAAAGAAGATAAATGGATATCTCTATGTGATAGATAGATAGCTTATCTCGCATTACCTTGGCAATCTTTGCCTCCCACTGCTTCCGCTGCTCATCAAGGAGAGTCAAATTCCTGAGCCTTTTGGCTTATAAGCTTCATTTTTGAATCTCTGGTACATAAAAGAAGAAGCAAAATAATCATGAGAGCATATCAATTTTGGAAACACTAGTACAGGAAAGAAGATATGAGAAAAAGATGAATGCACTAAGAGAACTTTCAAAAATCTGGCAGGGAAAGAGTAATAATATATGTATTCTCATCTTAAAATGCTAACCACTTTTTCTTCTGTTCTTTAAAATAAACTCTCAATTGTGCATTGCAAAACTCCTAAAAGCCATCAGAGTAATTCAAAAAATATGTACTATTGCTACTACTACTATCTCGCTAAGTCTTGGTACATCCAAAAAGATACTCTATAAGCAAGAACAGGAGGGGCCATATATACCTGTGTAGAGCATAGTTCAAAAGTGAACTGATGATAAACTCGGTTCGGGATGGTAAAAAGATCCTTGTAATTCATTTGTAATGGACAATCCAACAAAACTAGCAACTTTTTCACTTTGCAATATAGATTCGTCTATTTCACTGAGGTGACATGATTATGTGGATTCTCCAATTGCTGCAATGCCTCAGACTCGACTTGCCCTTTCTTTTCTCTACAATGGATATTTGAAAAATTCCCAAATTAAAAAAAAAAAAAAAATTAGGGCTTTCAAAAATTGACCCGAGTGAAAGAGGAACTAAGAGGGTAAGGGAGGGTTTCGAGGGGAGGTGCTTACTCGTCGTCGAGATGGATAAGAAGTTTGGTGTAAATCTCGGAGACGAACTCGAGCGTAGGGTTTTCAAGCTCGCCTTCCGTAATGCTAGCGATTTTAGCTAGCTTGAGGGCACTGATGATTTCTGGACGAGGTAACCTCGGATACTCGTAGGCCGACTGTGACATTGTTAAGTATTATTAGGAAAGAAGATTAGAAGAAGAAGATGATTGAGTAGAAATGTTTATTGTATAATTGATAGTATTGTACAGATCGACGATATTTATACTAGAAGACGAGAAGAGTTCTTCTCTAGGTCAAATGTATTTATTTATAGAATGTTCCTAAAAAAACATAGTAATCAAAATATTAGTATTGAAGAAGAGTGATCTCTTCAACATTGACTGCTATCAACTATCAAGTGGGGCATTTCGCTTATTAAGTTTTCATAAAACTCTAACCAAACTCAACCAAAATTAGTTTAGTTTAGTTTAGTTTGTGTTTGAATCGGTTTGGTTCGGATCGGTTACATCGAAATATTGGGTGCAACTATAATTGGGGATATTCTAAATCCATATATTAATTGGTTACACCTAAATATTGGGTGGTTACACCTAAATATTGGGTACAACTTTAATTGAGGAACTTCGAAATTGATAATTAATATATTAGTGATAACAAATAAAATCATAGATATTTCAAACTGTGTTTCTGTAAGATTTAGTCTTATATCACATTCGTTATTTCCAAAGATCTTTAAACACAATATTACAAATTTATATTTCACAGATTTTATTGATAGACCACATCGTTAACCAAGTTATTAAAGGGATAAAAATATATTGTGAATCATAAAAAACGAATTAAATCTTCCTAATTTAACAAGATTAATCGATATCTCCAAGATCTTATTCTGAAATTAAAAATAAAATCTTAACCAGAATTTTCAAAATTTTGTATAAAATAAATCTATCTTAACATTTTTGAAGTACAAATCTGTGCACAGATCCGGTTTTTTTTGTCAAAAATAATCCATTTGAAGAAATCGGATCTTCCGCTTATTAACACAAAGTTTAAACCGATTAAGTTTAAACCGATTATTACGGATCTTCCCTAAAGTGTAGGACTACAATTAAATGATTCCAAAAATTTATTATTCGAATTACAGATCTCGGATCTTCCCTAAAATATATAACTAATAACTAATTATAGTTGCACCTATTACAGTTTTATGGATGGTAACATTAAATTAATATAATTTTAATCGCAAACACAATTTGGTAATTTTCTTATACATATAGTAATCAGCTTGGATCCGTATATTGCTCATCCAGAAATAACATAAATCAAATCCTAACTATAATCAAAATGAGGATATGCATTAACCTTATTCCCTAAATAAAAACAAACAATATCGCAATAATATACTCTAAACTTGTGATCCAATAGCCAGCAACAGCCAGCAACAGCCAGCAACAGCCAGTTTATTTTTGCGTAGCCAAGAATATGCCAAGACTTGGTAAACCGCTATGCCAAGAATATTTTCTTTTATAACTTTTTGAAATCCAAAAATTATATTAAGCAAATTTACATAAAATAAAATAATATAGTTGGATATCTATAAATGTATTTTACTTGGTTAAATTCAGAAATATATATTGTTAGTTTGATTAAAAATACTAAAAAAAAATAATGTATATATAGCAAATTAACATATGTAATTTGAACAAAACTACAATATAATTTTGCCAAATGTATGAAAACTAAAATTGTTAAAGTATTTTAGAAAAAGGAAAAAAAAAACAATTGTCCCCGTAGTGTACCATGGGACGGGGTAGATCCTAGTTTAATAAGTATAAAATAAGACTATTAGTGCTAAAAACAGACTATTATGCAACCGAAGATACTGGTATTGCAATAACCTCAATTCGTTTGATAGGATATTTTTTTTTCCTTATATTTTATATTCTCTCCTGATTTTCCTTATATATTTTTTTCTTATATTTTATATTCTCTCCAAGATATGGTATATAGAGCACCAAGATATCATTTCAAGTTGTATCCAGAGTACATGAAACAATAACCAGAATACAGCAATGATCACTTTGTAAGGACATCATCTCAAAAAAGACAAAAACATAACCATAATTGCCTCCTCCGGGTACAAAGCTTTGGACTTCAATTCTAAGGTTCCCATGACTCTGGTTCATACTTTATAAACATCGGTTTTAGCCTAAAATTGACAAAGCTAAACAATATCAAGACCTAGACAGAACAGCAAAATAACGAAAAACTACAAGAGATGCTAGAGCAGTGGTAAGCAAGATACAGGGTGGGATCCGAGATTCGATCTTCCTAAAGATTCTGGAAATCAAGTAGCGTGGTGGCAAGAGTTCTAGATTGTGAAATCCAGATTGGTACCGGAATGTCGTGGGATGAGAAGAAGATGGACGAAGGGAGACCAAGTTCTCGACGGAAGGAGACACAACTTGAATGTCTGGAGAGAGGCAAAGGAGTAAGCTAGTCCGTGGATGATACTTGAACAATCTCTTCTTACTGTCATAGAAGAAAACATTCCCTTGCTTAGAAATCGCCACAGGCCTGAACCACACCCTCGGCGGCCGAGGAGTTGAGATACCCATAAGATCAATAGAATAAACCAAGCTCCATGTTTCTTCCTGTGCATCCAAGCACCTAATCTCCAATGTACAGCCAGACCATGGATTAGCTCTAGCAATAGCCAAACGGTTTTCAAGGTTTACTACTTGGTCAGACTCTGAGCAAAACGGCGGAGGAGGGAATACACGAAACTCTTCAGTGTGAAGATCAAGAGCCAGTACACAAAACTTGTCATGCAGCTCCAACCAGTAAATGGAGCCATTAACACAAGCAGACTTCCTTCTCGCATCAACTTTATAAGGAGGCGGATTCAATAGTCTACGCCATTCTCCAATGCTAACATCAAGAACCTCAGCAAAATGGTTAGGATCGAAGAACATCCTCACTACTTTATAGCTCCTATCAACAATGTCTCTGCCGAAGCCCATCGCCCAAAATGCAGGAAACATATTCCACCAATAACCTAACACATTTGGTTCTTCTAATTCTAAGACTCAAATCACAGAAACAAATCAAATCAAACACTGTAGAGAGCGAGAGAGAGAGAGAGAGAGAGAGAGCAAGAGAGAGAGTTAGTTAACCTGAGGAAAGCTGGTAATCGTAGTAATTGGTGACTGGATCTGGACCGGAAGGGAAACCAACGGATTCTCCGGTTGAGAGGTTCAATACATTGACCCAACCTGGTACGGGGATGCAAACCAAACCGTCACATGTAAGTGAGGGTCGTGTGGCGAGGTCGTCATCGTAATCGCAGTGTGTATAGAACACCTCGATCTCTTCTTCTTCGTCCCCTTCAAATCGCCGCGACTCAGGCCGGTGGTCTACTACTACGGCCGCCAGGATTCTCCGGTTCCTGAGGAGAATTTCTTCAACTAATTCCGGAGGTAAGAAGATCGGCGGCGGCTTACCGGCTTTTTCTTCTCCCATCTCTCTTTTTTTTTCCCTTTCTCCAAGTATCTTTTTGGTAAATATATAATTTATTCGGGGATATTTACGTATTAAATAAACAAAATATATTTTGATTTTATTTAAAAGTATATAAAACTCACTATTAATTAAGTATTTACAACTTAAAATCTTTTCAATATTTTACATAGATTAGAACACTTTTTTTTTTTGGGTTCACACCTTCTTAAAGCTAATCAAAATATAACAATATGTCATATAATATTATATTTAAAAACTAATTAAAATTAAAATTAAAAACAAATAAAGAAACAAAATCGATAAACCTTTTATTAAATAATTTTAAATATTCTAACCCAGAATAGGAATTTTTGATAAAAAAAACAAAATAATCCACAATGAAATTATCTCAAGTCAAATTTAATTTATAAAGGTTCAAACATTAATTTAAATGTCATAACAAAAAAATGGCAAAAGCAAAGAGCGGCGTGTTATTATTATTAGCCGAACAGATCGAATCCCATGTCTCCATCAGACTCATCCGCAGCTTCTTCCTCCACAGCTATCGCATCAGCATGTCCACTTGAATCTCCTCCTGAAACTGGTGCAGCCGTAGCAACCGCAAACTTGCTTGGATCCTGAACCATGCAAAAATTTTACAGTGTAAAATTTACATTTTCATGACTACTCATGACTAATCCCAAAAATCTGAAACGCAAAACGTTAAAGGGACAAACCTTTACGAACTCCTTCACATTCTCTGCCTGAGGGAAAGAATACTCAGTAGCTAAGGCAACAACAAGAGCATTCTTGTAAGCATTGAGGAACATGTGAGGCGCAGCTGCTAAGGTTGGGTAAGAGGCTGCAAGGGAAAGTGCGGTGATCATCGAGACACCAGCTGCAAACTTCTCAACAAGGTCGTCTTCAGTTAGGTTAAGCACTTCAGGGTTAAACACTGAGCCATTATCATAGACTGACTCCACGACAAGGCCATAAGAGAACGGCCTTATTCCGAGCTTGGCTAAAAGCGCAGCCTCGGATGAACCGACTTTGTCACCTTTCTTGATGAGCTCCACGGGGGTTATGATCTCAACCGTACCTTTGTTGATTTTTGTTGGAATGTTAAGCACCTGGAAGAAAGAGGTCTGTGAAGGGTCAAGACCAGTGTTGCCTGGTTGCACAACCACATCAATTGGGGCGACTAAACCTACACGAGCAGGAGCTCCAACCTGTCAAAAACATGACAAGGACTTTCTCATTAAAACATAAATCAATATTCAAACAAAATGAAGGGGAGCTACATAATGTGAGCATAGAGGTTTTGAATGTGTTGCATTTCAAGACAGACCAGAAGGGGTTTTAAATATCAGTTAACAGTACAAGCTGTGGAATAAACCCAATCAATATTCAAATACACAAAAGGGAAACTACAAATTTAGTCTCCTCAAAGCTCAATAAACCAAAATAATATCAATTACCCTATTGAATGTGGCTGCATTAAGCAAGAGAATGCATATGATTCCATTTGATCAAACCCCCAAATGCAAATTTGCACTTTCCAAGCTAATAATCTCGAGCAAGAAAAATCACCAAACTAACCAAATTAGCACTATACTAAAACTTAACAACAACAATAACATTAATGAAGTCAATAAACAAACCTTGTACTTGGCAACCTCTTCACTGACTTCCTTCAAGTCACCTTTGTTGAAGATCAACCCAACATTCCCCTGTTTCATACATTTCAATACCGAACCAAATCAAACTCTCCACTTAACAAAACCATAACTTTCATCAAAGCGAACCAAACACACAAATACCTTATCCAAATGAAAACAACTATCCAAGAGAGAAATGAAACCTGAAGAAGAGGAAGGAGATTGAGAAAACCTTGATTGCCAGTTTTATCAGCATGGATCCTCACAGATCTCTTCATCATTGTGTTCTTCCCCATCAGAACAACCGAATCGCCTCGTAAGCCTTTCCGAATGTTCTGAAGCTGAGTGGATCCAACATTATCAGCCGCAACGACAAGGATCTGAGGGTACTCATTAAGAAGCTGACAAAGCTTCGAATCGTAAACGATCTTTTTCTCCGCCTTTGTTGCTTTCACCGCCATTGCTACTTAAAATGCTAAACTGAATTAGAAAACCTAATTTTGGGGTAATAGCAAAATCGAGGGCCTAGACGAAGCTGGAGCTCGTACAAGGCGGACAGCGAAATGGCGCCGTCTCTTTAACCTCTGTAACTGTTTTTTTTTTTTACGAGTAAGGAGAGAAACAAACAAACAAAACACTGCGCACGATTACGACAGGTTGAAGAGAAGTTTTGGGTTTATATAGTTTCCCGTGTACGGAAGGTTTTAACGATTAGGGTTTAGTTTGTGGGAGGACCTAGATCTAACGGTTTATATTTGTTGGATTTGTGGTAATAAGCGATTATAAGTTGGGCTTGAGATGTGTGTCGAAAGAGCTTTTTAGCCCAATCTTACCATTGGAATAAACGTTGGTGCATAGTGCATACTTTAAATATTCATATTCTTTTTTNTTTTTTTTTTTTTTTTTTGTTAAAAATAAAAAAAAATATTCATATTCTTCTTACACATGCATGTTTGTAATTGTGGATTATCCTTTTTGGCGCAACGCCTTAGAATTCACGGATATGGTTGGATACAGAGCATCATGAAAGTTCATAAAGGACCTTGAGCGTAGAGAGGGTGTGTTGAAATGCAGAACATAACATGGTTCTGTTAGGAGTTGGAAACACTTCGCATGGCTAAACGAACTTTAATTTGTTTATTTCTTTCTCTCTTTTTTTTTTTATGCTTATTTCCTATATATATATATATATATATATATATATATCTTAATCTCATGCATGTTTGAGACGCTAACTTATTTAGCTCATTCGCAATATGAGAACCAATTATATGAAAAAGAATTGAGTGAAGCTGAAGCCTCTACTTTTTTCTTTATGTATTTTCATTTATTTATTATTATTTTATTTTCTATGAGAAAGTTATAAGCCAGCCCAAATATAAACACTACTGAAGAATTTTTAGAGATCAATCGTTAAAGTGTATAAAACAATGAGAAGGCTCGCTTTTTAAAAAGAAGAGCACGATGATGATGACGCTGATGTGTATATAGGATACTCTTTGAATTTAAGCCATGATTGCAATTTTTGTGGATTCTAATGTATTATGCTTTTCATATATGTTTTGCAGTTTGCTCTTGGGAATGAATTCAAACGAAGAAATTAATCTTTAGTCATATTATAATTGTATCCACCACAACTGGCTGATTGTAAAATGATGACAATCAATCGCACAGTTTTACCAAAATTCTCAATAAAGATTTGATAAAGAACAAATATTTTATCCTAACACTTCTTCTAGAAAAAGAGGAAAAGACAAAGAAATATCAACCATCTTGCGCGAATTGGTTGTAATAATGACAATACAAAAAGTTGTAGAAAAGAGCAAAGAAGATAGGGAGTGCTTATTATTTCTTTTATACCCTGCAAATATGTATTAGAAACTAAAAAGTTAAATTAAAAATTAATATTTTAAACGTTAACACAAAACAGTGTAACTCTAGTTAATTCGGTAACTGAAACGAAAAAATTAAGGTGACCATAATGAACGGCGCATCCTCATTTTTGAAAATTATAAATATGACTACACTTCATTTTCTTAAAAAGTTAAACCTGTATTCAGGGAAGAAAGTTTTTCTTTAGGAAAGAAATATAAAATTTTAAAATCAAGAATCCAAAACTTATGGGAAAATTACACTGCGACCTATGAATTATGTGATGTGATTGTATTTTTACAAGTAAATACGAATATTTCTCGATTTTACAATTGATGATACTAAGGTAACAAATATAACAAGAACGGTATCTTTATATTTTTTTATTCTCTGATTTTGACCAAAAACAATCATAAAAAGTATTTCCAAACTCTTGAAACGACTCAGGGACACATTTGAGAAACTGATAAGCTGATAATCTTTCATTTCCTTTCTTATTAATTTCAATTAAGCAAACAAATAAAAGACAAAGAGGAGAGTCAGAGAGATATAGAAGAAAGAAACACAGAGGAACAGAGAGATAATTCTCCCTTCTTTCTTTGTCCTAAAAGGTTCCAAAAATTGTCTTTCCCTCTACGTTTTTTCAATGTAACTTTTATACAAAGTTTTGCTTATAAATGTAGTTAACTTCTTTGTTTAGGTGGAAGAAGCAGCACCATTGTTAGTAGACAAGAGTAATTAGGTAACTGTTCTTCACTCTCTCTTCTTACCTACAGTCACTCATCTTCATATCAATAAATCAATAACATCATTTGGAATTACTTGCATAGAAGATGCAAACTCAAAAAAAGCAGAGTTTCCAAATCTTGTTTGGTTCTTGATTTATGAAGCAGATTTTGAAGATGTCGATTAAGGGAACAGAAGAGGGAATAATGGAGAATGAGACTGAAGAGAGAGGAGATGAGTCAAGCATGAAGAGCTTTCTATGGCATGGTGGTTCTGTTTATGATGCTTGGTTCAGCTGTGCATCGAACCAGGTTCAAATTTAATCAAATTTCACACACTAAAACCATTATATCTTCGGTTCGGTCATGTTATGTATTAAACATACAATTGTAATTTGTTGGCAGGTTGCTCAAGTTTTATTGACACTACCTTATTCATTTTCACAAATGGGAATGGCATCAGGTGTAGTTCTACAGATCCTCTATGGTTTTATGGGAAGTTGGACAGCTTATCTCATCAGTGTTCTCTACGTTGAGTACAGAAGTCGAAAAGAGAAACAAAATGTTAACTTCAACAACCATGTCATTCAGGTTCACACTCACAAAACTCTTATATTCAATCTCCACCGTTAGATTTCTTTAATCCGCGATTGTTATATCTCGTTAAAGCATTAATCGCAGTGGTTCGAAGTGTTAGATGGTTTGCTTGGTCCATATTGGAAAGCAATTGGATTAACATTCAACTGTACATTTCTTCTCTTTGGTTCTGTTATCCAACTCATCGCTTGTGCAAGGTTGGTTTAAGATCTCAATTTTTATTCGATATTAAGTATAACACCATATTTGATTTTTGATTTTAATCGTATGGGTAACAATAATGGACAGTAACATATATTACATAAACGACAAGCTAGACAAGAGGACATGGACTTACATATTCGGAGCATGTTGTGCAACCACAGTGTTCATACCCTCGTTTCACAACTATAGGATATGGTCCTTTCTTGGTCTTGGAATGACCACTTACACCGCTTGGTACCTCACCATCGCGGCTCTTGTACACGGTCAGGTCGAAGGAGTGACTCATTCCGGTCCAACCAAGTTGGTTCTGTATTTCACTGGAGCCACTAATATATTGTACACTTTTGGTGGCCATGCTGTTACGGTGTGAGTATTTCTATAAACCTTCATTGTGTATGTTCGCATTTGTTTCACGTTTGACGTACAAATCATTCGAATTCACAGAGAGATAATGCATGCAATGTGGAGGCCAAGAAAGTTTGAGTACATATATCTGTTGGCTACACTTTATGTCTTCACCTTAACCATTCCATCGGCTATATCTGTCTACTGGGCCTTTGGAGATCAGCTTCTCACACATGCTAATGCTTTCTCCCTCCTTCCTAACTCACCGTGGCGTGATGCTGCAGTTATACTCATGCTCATTCACCAGGTTAGTTTCAAACATTTGTTTATTTTTTTGGGGTTCAATTCTCTTATTTCGGTTTTCAAAATTAGACGTCTGAACCAGGATCTACCAAAAAACAGGTTTGGTTTGAATTTTTTTTGGTGTTTATGTTGTGTGATAATCTCTCTAATGCATGCAGTTTATAACATTCGGGTTCGCGTGCACGCCGCTATATTTCGTGTGGGAGAAAGTGATCGGAATGCATGAGACAAATAGTATTTTGCTACGAGCGGTCACAAGATTGCCTGTGGTGATACCGATTTGGTTTTTAGCCATAATCTTCCCTTTCTTTGGTCCCATTAACTCAGCCGTTGGTGCACTTCTAGTCACGTTCACCGTCTACATTATCCCATCACTCGCTCACATCCTCACTTACCGCTCTGCTTCTTCCCGACTAAACGCTGCGGAGAAGCCACCGGCAGTGATAGGCGGTTGGAGAGGTGCGTATGTGGTGAACGTGGTGGTGGTCGTTTGGGTGTTGGTGGTTGGTTTTGGATTAGGAGGATGGGCGAGTATGACTAATTTCATTAAACAAGTTGATACTTTTGGCCTCTTTGCTAAATGTTATCAGTGTCCTCCTCCACGGCCGCATCACTGACATTTGCTCCGCCCCATTAGACAAGGGAGTGTTTCTGAGCCAACAACAAATTGCTGGGGAATCCATAATGAACAATGATTTTTTTTTTTAAATGATCTTGAAAAGAAAGATAAATGTACGCTTTCCTTTTTTTAGTGTTTTACGCACAATGAACTTTAAATTGTCAACTTGAGATATATATTTAAAAATTCTCTACACTCCCAGTTGCTATTGCAACGATATATTTGTTTTATAATGTTTTCTAACCATGGATAAACAACCTATAGAATCTTGATACTAGTCACAAATTTACAAAAAAGGTATTTTCTCTCCCAGGCACTAATATCGAAACTCCTTTTTTAGACATGTGTTCCGACGCCGGTGAAGTTTCTGCTCACAGGCGTCGGGAGATTCCCTCTACGTTTGGTCTGGAAAACTTCTTTAACGTCACTCAATCTAATGATAGTGACCATAAACTCGTCCAACGGCCTGTCTGTGGATGACCCGTCGATGAACTGTGTGATCACTTGCACCACTCTGCGTATTAGCTTTGGTACCCAAGCTCCCATCGAATCTTTCTCGACTGGTTTGAGCTACCTTTGTGTAGTGTTTTCCTTTTCCTTTATGTTGCTGTACTCTGTGTTCAGCTTCTCTACCTATGCACCTAGGGCTTGTATGAACTTTATTATGTTTGATTGAATGAAAGCAATCTTGTGTGACAAAAAAAAAAATGAGTCACAAATTTCAAATTATATTTAGTTTCTTTTGATCTATACGGATAACGAATTATATATGATCTATATAATCTATTCGAAACTGGAACAAGTAGGAAAAACTATCTATTAAAAATAAAAACACACCCATTCATCTAACCTTTCCACACACACACACACACAAAAAAAAACATAAACGTACTTCTATTTTAATCTCAATTTCTATGTCAAACCTTATAATACAATCATAATTTCTTTTACAGTTGCAAGAAAATTTAGGTGAAATAAAAACCATTAACTAATTATAATTAATAGTGTCATGTTAATTTAAATTCTTGTAACATTATGATTTAATACACTTCAGTCCTATACCCAAAAAAATGAAAATTTTGAGAAATATCGTTTTTACAATACAAATTTTTTCAAAAATGTTCGTTTATTTTCAATTATTCCCTTTTTTTAAATGTTCATTTTTACAAAACCTCTTAGAATATTCTAAGACATTTAGAAAACCTTTAAAATTCTATATCAAACTTTATAAAAGAGATATAATTGGAAATAGGCAACATATGTGGACATTTTTTACAATAGGTATTAAAAAAAGATATTTTTGAAATTCAAAAAAAAATGGAGGTTTGATGTATATCTATAAATACAGTCAGTATAAAGCATAGATGGAAAAAAATATTGTAAAAGAAAACCCTAGAAACACACACTATATTTTAAATGAATCCAGTCTTTTTCACTCACGCCGCTTCGACGATTCGAAAATATCAAATCTTAAAAATATCAGAAGGTCGACAACCGACATCTGAATCATTGAAGATCTTTTCATCGGTAACTCTTACACCTATTCAGTTCATTGTAATTCAAAGTTTTTTTAATAAAATTATCGTCAATTTTGCTTAATAAAAGAACTTTCTCTTTCCGATCCGTAAAACATTTTCTACGTAAAATGATCTGAAAATTTGCCCTATATATATATTTATTTATTTTTTTTAATTTATATTTTCTAATGTATATAGTATTTTATTTGTCTAAATGTCCAAATAAGAAGAATTTGTGGCATGTAAGAGGGTTTATTAAATTTATTCGTAAAACCTGACTGGTAGGTTAGTGGTAGTGTAGTAGTAACTCTTGTTTTAAAAATCTTTGCATAGAATCCATTATGCCACGTAAAATTGTTAGACTCACCCTTTCCGCTTCGATTAATGATTAATCCCATCTAATATTGATTATCCAATTATGTCTGTCTAATTTGATTATAATCTATTTAATCCGATTACTTCTTGCTTAATTTTGTATATATCGATTATTTTTATAGCCAAATATAAATTATATATATATATATTTTGTTATTTAGACATTTAAATTAAAATTTTATGATATTTTATAATAACTAATGTATAAACTTTTAATGAAAATCATAAAATATTCTTAATTTATAAACAATATTATAGTTTTATATTTTATTTGATATTTTTTCTTTTAACATAAGCAGAATTATACATATATTTTAATACTATATATTTTTATTTTATTATTAGTTTAATTAAATAATTCTAAAACTAGTTCTCAATTAGTCACAGTTTAATTTTTGATTTTTTTGATAAACGCTGCTTCCAAATAGCACCTAGCCATTTCTAAAACATCTTAGTAACCGATAAGAAAATGGTTGACTTAAATGAGAAAACAAATATAATAGTTTTATTAAAATTTTCTCGACTATTTTTAATTACTAATTTTGATTATTTTTCGCTTTACAAAGTCGTGAAGAAAAGAAAAAGAAGAAGAAGAAGAAGCATCTTGGGACTTGGGACACGAAGAGGCGATTGGCGGCTTTTTCTTAAGAAACCTACCACCGTCGCACGCCGATTGTATCTTCTCCGCCCGTAAGCTCTCTCTTTCCCTATCAAAATCTGAACGAAACAACTCATCATCACATTGTCATTGTCTGCTGCGTCATGAAGCTGGTGTTTGTGGGTTTTGTTGTGATTCTCTTTAGGTTTAAAATTTTTAGGACATTTTTTATTTATATCTAGTGTTACTGTTTTCGAATTTTGGGGAAAGAGCTGAACTTTTGTTTTGTTTCTTAGTTTGTTCGTCGACAGTTGATTTTGTTGCATAGGTTTGTAATAAACAGACCACTGTTTGGTTGATTTTAACCCAAAGACTAATACTTTTGTCCTCCAATGTCTCAAGAAGCTACAGAGGGATACAAATGGCTCCCAGAGGAAGAAGAAAGGTATAAGCTTTACTGTTTTTTAATTTTTAAAATGCAGGGTAGCTAGTAAAAGGATTATGACCTGTTGGATCATATAGTTTTTAGAGAGTATAGTGAAAAAGTAAGAGAAAAGCATAGGCATAGACATTAGAGTAGAATAACTATGGAGATAAAGGAGAGAATTAGTGATTTGATATCTTAATAGACTTAATGATTTTCAGAAGAGTGAGGTGGTGGTTTGTTTCGTTTGTTCAAATGATTCTCAGGGAGAAATAGAACCATGTCTGATGGGTCTTTCTTCTTGTTTGTTTCCTTCTATGAGTGTCTCTCTTTTCTATGGTTTCAAATTGCTACTTCTCTTTCCCCTTCTTGCAGAAGGCTGGATTGATGCGAGAGGATGCAGCACGAGACCGCATGAGAGATCTTGGGTTTCAGGAGCGTGTCATCACTCAGAGTATTAAGGAATTGCTCGAGGTTTGTTCAGGATCTCCTTTTTTTCCTTCGTTGATAACACATTTACCTTGAAACTTTGAAAATAAGGCTTATACCCAGTTTGGGTTTCAGGTCTATGGTGAAGACCAATGGTTTTTGATTGAAGATGAAAGCTATGCTTCCCTCCTTTCTATTTGTCTTGAAAAGCAAGAGAAAGTAAACCAACAACTGGCTGTGGTACAAGCCAACCAATTGCCTGGGAATCAAAATGAAGAGATGGCTGAGGATCAGAACCAAGAAATAGCTGGGAAAGAACAACCTAACCAACTGGTTCAAGAACAAGAAGAAGAAAATGTGATTTGTTGCTTCATTGTTGTGATTCGTGTTGCTTGCATGATGAGTAACTATTACTGGTTTCTTGAACTTGGTATACCCAGATGCTACTTAACTTGGAGCATGATCCATCTTTTGTAATACAGGAGCAGGAGCAGGTGCAGGACATGGATGTTGAGCATGAAAGAGACCAAGCTCATGAGTTATCAATCACTAGCGAAGCAGTCATGGACCCATCATCTGCAAATGTGATTTGTTGCTTCATTGTTGTGATTCGTGTTGCTTGCATGATCAGAAACTATTACTGGTTTCTTGAACTTGGTATATCCAGGTGCTATTTAACTTGCAGTATGATCCATCTTTTGTAATACAGGAGCAGGAGCTGGTGCAGGACATGGATGTTGAGCATGGAAGAGACCAAGCTCATGAGTTATCAATCACTAGCGAAGCAGTCATAGACCCATCATCTGCAACTTTTCATTTGGGAGAAGCATCAGCAGATTTTGCATCATGTCCTGTTGAAGGTAGTAAAAGCTTTTACTCATTGCCATTAACAATCTCAACACATGAAACATTCTTCTACTGAGGTCGAAATAATTTATTAGGTGTCGAGAATCTTCACTGTGGATGGCTAAGTGAGGAGGAGGAAGAGACGGATCCAAAGGAGAAGGAGACGGAACCAAAGGAGGATAGTGATGGTGATGATGATGAGATCATTAGACTAACTCCAGAACCTCTTTGTGAAGAACTAAAAGAGCTTCTCATGGAAGTACGTGGACAGAAGAGGAGGAGGAGAGAAACGAGGTGGGACAAGTAAAGGAATCATGAGCTCCTGTAATTAGAATTGAAATACATATTAGGAAGCTAAGTAGTAACTACTAAACTCTAGCAAGTTAGTATTGGGGGTAAACAGGTGAAAGGACCCATCTTGGCATCTTTGGGTGGGTCTTCTCGAGATATTATTGGTTTTTAATATAAGTAATTGATGAACTTGAAATGCAAATTTTCTTTATCACTTACTTGTATCAGTACCAATATTATACCCTGAAACCCACTTATCCAAAGTAAAAGTAGTAAACCGAATAGCCTTAAAAGTTGGACCAAATCTGAAAGTCGGTTTAATTGCAAATATCCCTTCTAGGTGTATATGCAAAAGAACCAAAATCAATAGGAGCTTGATTAACACATTAGGTGACAAGGTTGGGTCGAGTGAATGAAGCATTTTATTTCGTTCGTAAGCACAAGTGGTCAGCCGTTCAATGTTTTTTTCTTCCTTTTTTTTTTTTTTTTAAGAATTAAATGAATTTTTCGTTCACTTCCATTTATTGTAAAAGTTGGAAGTAAGTGAACGGTTGAGTGATTATTAACGAAATAAAATGCATCCTTCACTCAACCCAAACTTGTCATCTAATGTGTTAGTCAAACTATATTGCATAAACGTTTATTTGTGAAAAAAAAAATTCAGTTAGTCAAACTATATTGCATTAACGTTTATTTATTCCAAGTTTCACTCTTAACACTAATTTAGAAAAAACATATTTTCAAATAGCACTATTATTTCAACCTAAAATGCAGTGATAAGTATGGACTAATATCAGAGTTTAACATTTTCCTTTTATCTACATAATAAATATTGAAATGTATAATGTATGTTTTTATTCTACAATAGCAAAACTTTATGTTTAATTGCATACTTAAATACAACTAGTTATCTAGTTAATTTTCTACTTAAGGAATTAGTTTATTTAGTTAATTTTAGAAATCTCTCACATTAGATGAACATATAATGACAAAATTGTTATTTTCTCTACAAAATTAATCCACACATTTGTTACCGTTTTTCCGGTAAACAAAAAAATATTTTTTTTTTCTAACACGTTGTTCCCGCCAGATTCTAATCAGATCAAACATAGCCTGTTGTAAACAAAAATGTAATTGTGTTTGTTACCGTTTTTTAAATAGAAAATAATCTTTATCTACTTTAAACATCGTTTCCACTCATTAAATATACGGTGTTGCAAATGGAAACACTTATTTATGACGATCGATTTATTTTCTAACACGTCGTTTCCGCCAGATTCTAATCGAATTAAACATAGCGTGTTGTAAACAAAAAAGTAATTGTTACAGTTTTTTTTCAAATATAAAAATAATATTTATCTACTTCATCGTTTCAGCTCATCAAATATACCGTGTTGTAAATGGAAATGCTTATTTATGGAGATCGATTAAAATAGATAATAGCAAGACTAAATTAAAAAAAAAATAAGAAAGTCAATTATAGAATTTACACTATATCTTTTATTTGACTACAAAATTTGTGGGTTTGCAATCCTTTATTCTTCTAGAACTTTTTTTTTTTTTTTGTCAAAATATGATCTTGTATTTGGAAAGATATTTGTTTAATCATTTATCACCATAATTGCATTTCCCCAAGTGTTATTTATTATTAATCGTGTGACAAAGAAAGAGAAGAGAAAATAAAATTGACATCTTTAGGTAACTGAAAAATTTCCCCCTATGCATGCAAATGCAATTGTGGGTTTATAAAGACGGAAGCTTTGGAGAGACTGAAGAACAAAAAGATTTTGGGAGAGAAGAAAAAAAAGAAGAAGCAAAGCAGTGTCACTCAAAACCTTCTTTCTCTCACAATTTCTACTTTCTGGGTCTCTCTCTCAGTTCCGCCATTTTCACTCTCTCTCTCTCTCTCACTCAGATTCCTCCCTCTTTTAAAAACCCTTGTCTCCCCGACCCGTTGTTTCCGTCTCTTCTCCGGGTTCAGGAACCAAACCGGGTCAAATCCTCTGCTGAAATCGTCGATTCTTAGGTATTTCTTTTTACCCAACTCGTTTCTTTTGATGTTTGCCGGAAAAACAAAGCTCGATCATGACTTCGTTATGTGTGTGTTTTTGGGGTTTTTGTGGGTTTGTTGTGGTTTGAAATGTAGGTTTGAAATTTCGGATTTTTTGGTTTGCTATGTGTTACTACTGCTTGGATTTCGTGGAAACGAGTGGAAAAATTGTTTCTTTTCCAGATTTGAGAAGTTGTTCTTCGATTTTTGTTTTTTTTGGTTCAAAGACTCGATTTTTATTTGGAAATTTATGGGTTTTCTCAAGTTAAATAACTCAAATGTCTTTATTTCTCTGTTGCTTTACATCTGCCAACTTCTAACTCGGTTTTGTTTGTGTTTGGTTTCAATTTTTAGGGTTTTGTGTCATGGAGGAAGAATCTTCTTCATCAGAAATGCTAGAAGGAGAGATTGTTGGAATCACATTTGGTCTTGCAAGTAACCATGAGATTGTAAGTTATAAGAGTTATACTCTCTGGACTTGATCCATTTTGTTTTGCATCTTTCTACCTACCCTCCAAGGATTCGAAGAATTTTGGTTCCAAGAGTGATAAAAAGTTGCATGTACGGCTTTGTTCATCATTAGTTTTTCAGAACTAAGGATTGCGAATAGCCAAAACCCTCTATGTTTTGGTTATGCTTTGCTTGGCACTAAATTCATGAATTTTAGTATAATCCTACTCAGCTCTGTGTAATGCTAAGTGCTACACTTTTGCATATATATGTTGTTCTGCGATATACCCTCTGCCACTCTTCTATTTCTCACTGGACTTTAATTCTTTGTTGCAGTGTGTAGCATCGATTAGTGAATCTTCAATCAATCATGCCAGTCAACTCTCTAACCCCTTCTTGGGGTTGCCTCTGGAGTTTGGCAGGTGTGAATCGTGCGGTGCGACAGAGCCAGATAAATGTGAAGGTAATCCAGTTCTGTATTTCCTATATTTTTCTTCTGCCATTGTTTGTTGGAATACTTCTTCAGGTATCGATCTTTGTTTCTACATGTTCAGGTCATTTTGGTTATATTCAGCTTCCAGTGCCAATATACCATCCTGCTCATGTTAATGAACTGAAACAAATGCTGAGCCTTCTGTGCTTGAAATGTCTGAAGATAAAGAAGGCAAAGGTATTACCTCGTTGAGTTTTCTTAAAGTCCATGTGATATGATTTTGTAAAATCTTTCATAAACCATATAAAATCTCGACCAATGTTTTTCACCTTTCTGAGTACAGAGCACAAGTGGTGGTCTGGCGGAGCGCTTATTAGGTGTCTGTTGTGAGGTGAGTAATGCCATATACATTCTGATTGTTTCCTTTTACCTGAAAAGGAAGTTGTTAAATGTTTCTTATGGGACCATATACATTCTGATTGTTCAGCATTTAGTTAGTTGTCCAAGTTTTCCGTCAACTAGTTGCATATAGTAATTGTGCTTCTTTTGATCCATTCAATGAAAGTAACAATAATTAATTATTGCGAAGCAGTAGTTATTGGTATTTTTGTGGCACCACGAAACATTAACTGGTTATATGTATTATTGCTGAACGTCTTGGATTTTTAACTACTGAGTTATTGTATTAGGAAGCTTCAAACATATCAATCAGAGATAGATCATCGGATGGGGCCTCATATCTAGAACTGAAGCTCCCATCTAGGTCAAGACTGCAGGCGGGTTGCTGGAATTTCCTGGAAAGATATGGTTACCGCTATGGAAGCAACTATACGCGGCCCCTGCTGGCAAGAGAGGTTTTTTACTTTCTTCTTCGTGCTTATGTTTCTGTTTATGGTTACATTCTTTTTGTTTGTTTAAATTCATTCTCTATTTTAAAGATGTTTTGTCTCTGGAACCTGATGATTATGTTCTTTCCATGTCCTTTTCCATATGCTGGGAAAACAAATAGGTAAAGGAAATTCTAAGACGGATCCCTGAAGAAACAAAAAAGAAACTCACAGCAAAGGGACATATTCCTCAAGAAGGATACATAATAGAATATCTTCCAGTCCCGCCTAACTGTTTGTCAGTGCCAGATGTTTCTGATGGTTTCAGCTCCATGTCANTGTATTTGGAAAGATATTTGTTTAATCATTTATCACCATAATTGCATTTCCCCAAGTGTTATTTATTATTAATCGTGTGACAAAGAAAGAGAAGAGAAAATAAAATTGACATCTTTAGGTAACTGAAAAATTTCCCCCTATGCATGCAAATGCAATTGTGGGTTTATAAAGACGGAAGCTTTGGAGAGACTGAAGAACAAAAAGATTTTGGGAGAGAAGAAAAAAAAGAAGAAGCAAAGCAGTGTCACTCAAAACCTTCTTTCTCTCACAATTTCTACTTTCTGGGTCTCTCTCTCAGTTCCGCCATTTTCACTCTCTCTCTCTCTCTCACTCAGATTCCTCCCTCTTTTAAAAACCCTTGTCTCCCCGACCCGTTGTTTCCGTCTCTTCTCCGGGTTCAGGAACCAAACCGGGTCAAATCCTCTGCTGAAATCGTCGATTCTTAGGTATTTCTTTTTACCCAACTCGTTTCTTTTGATGTTTGCCGGAAAAACAAAGCTCGATCATGACTTCGTTATGTGTGTGTTTTTGGGGTTTTTGTGGGTTTGTTGTGGTTTGAAATGTAGGTTTGAAATTTCGGATTTTTTGGTTTGCTATGTGTTACTACTGCTTGGATTTCGTGGAAACGAGTGGAAAAATTGTTTCTTTTCCAGATTTGAGAAGTTGTTCTTCGATTTTTGTTTTTTTTGGTTCAAAGACTCGATTTTTATTTGGAAATTTATGGGTTTTCTCAAGTTAAATAACTCAAATGTCTTTATTTCTCTGTTGCTTTACATCTGCCAACTTCTAACTCGGTTTTGTTTGTGTTTGGTTTCAATTTTTAGGGTTTTGTGTCATGGAGGAAGAATCTTCTTCATCAGAAATGCTAGAAGGAGAGATTGTTGGAATCACATTTGGTCTTGCAAGTAACCATGAGATTGTAAGTTATAAGAGTTATACTCTCTGGACTTGATCCATTTTGTTTTGCATCTTTCTACCTACCCTCCAAGGATTCGAAGAATTTTGGTTCCAAGAGTGATAAAAAGTTGCATGTACGGCTTTGTTCATCATTAGTTTTTCAGAACTAAGGATTGCGAATAGCCAAAACCCTCTATGTTTTGGTTATGCTTTGCTTGGCACTAAATTCATGAATTTTAGTATAATCCTACTCAGCTCTGTGTAATGCTAAGTGCTACACTTTTGCATATATATGTTGTTCTGCGATATACCCTCTGCCACTCTTCTATTTCTCACTGGACTTTAATTCTTTGTTGCAGTGTGTAGCATCGATTAGTGAATCTTCAATCAATCATGCCAGTCAACTCTCTAACCCCTTCTTGGGGTTGCCTCTGGAGTTTGGCAGGTGTGAATCGTGCGGTGCGACAGAGCCAGATAAATGTGAAGGTAATCCAGTTCTGTATTTCCTATATTTTTCTTCTGCCATTGTTTGTTGGAATACTTCTTCAGGTATCGATCTTTGTTTCTACATGTTCAGGTCATTTTGGTTATATTCAGCTTCCAGTGCCAATATACCATCCTGCTCATGTTAATGAACTGAAACAAATGCTGAGCCTTCTGTGCTTGAAATGTCTGAAGATAAAGAAGGCAAAGGTATTACCTCGTTGAGTTTTCTTAAAGTCCATGTGATATGATTTTGTAAAATCTTTCATAAACCATATAAAATCTCGACCAATGTTTTTCACCTTTCTGAGTACAGAGCACAAGTGGTGGTCTGGCGGAGCGCTTATTAGGTGTCTGTTGTGAGGTGAGTAATGCCATATACATTCTGATTGTTTCCTTTTACCTGAAAAGGAAGTTGTTAAATGTTTCTTATGGGACCATATACATTCTGATTGTTCAGCATTTAGTTAGTTGTCCAAGTTTTCCGTCAACTAGTTGCATATAGTAATTGTGCTTCTTTTGATCCATTCAATGAAAGTAACAATAATTAATTATTGCGAAGCAGTAGTTATTGGTATTTTTGTGGCACCACGAAACATTAACTGGTTATATGTATTATTGCTGAACGTCTTGGATTTTTAACTACTGAGTTATTGTATTAGGAAGCTTCAAACA
The DNA here is from genome assembly GCF_000633955.1 of Camelina sativa. Taxonomy (NCBI): domain Eukaryota; kingdom Viridiplantae; phylum Streptophyta; class Magnoliopsida; order Brassicales; family Brassicaceae; genus Camelina; species Camelina sativa. The sequence continues at coordinate 21,892,939 of NC_025690.1, forward strand.
TATCAATCAGAGATAGATCATCGGATGGGGCCTCATATCTAGAACTGAAGCTCCCATCTAGGTCAAGACTGCAGGCGGGTTGCTGGAATTTCCTGGAAAGATATGGTTACCGCTATGGAAGCAACTATACGCGGCCCCTGCTGGCAAGAGAGGTTTTTTACTTTCTTCTTCGTGCTTATGTTTCTGTTTATGGTTACATTCTTTTTGTTTGTTTAAATTCATTCTCTATTTTAAAGATGTTTTGTCTCTGGAACCTGATGATTATGTTCTTTCCATGTCCTTTTCCATATGCTGGGAAAACAAATAGGTAAAGGAAATTCTAAGACGGATCCCTGAAGAAACAAAAAAGAAACTCACAGCAAAGGGACATATTCCTCAAGAAGGATACATAATAGAATATCTTCCAGTCCCGCCTAACTGTTTGTCAGTGCCAGATGTTTCTGATGGTTTCAGCTCCATGTCAGTGGTAAGCCAGTTGACACTAAAATCCTGTGTTGAGTTTATTGAATGCTTTGGATTATGTTGTAACTCCTGGATTTGTCTCATTCTTTTTTCCAGGATCCTTCCAGAATTGAGCTAAAAGACGTTCTTAAGAAAGTGATAGCCATAACAAGCTCTAGGTCTGGCGAGACAAACTTTGAGTCGCATCAAGCTGAAGCCAATGGAATGTTTAAAGTGGCAGATACTTATCTGCAGGTTAGAGGTACTGCCAAAGCAACAAGAAACATTGACATGAGATACGGGGTGTCTAAGATCTCGGATAGTTCATCTTCAAAAGCTTGGACAGAAAAAATGAGAACACTTTTCATCCGAAAGGGTTCAGGTTTCTCTTCCCGTAGCGTTATCACTGGAGATGCGTACAGAGATGTGAATGAGGTAGGCATCCCAATTGAAATTGCGCGNGAAATGTAGGTTTGAAATTTCGGATTTTTTGGTTTGCTATGTGTTACTACTGCTTGGATTTCGTGGAAACGAGTGGAAAAATTGTTTCTTTTCCAGATTTGAGAAGTTGTTCTTCGATTTTTGTTTTTTTTGGTTCAAAGACTCGATTTTTATTTGGAAATTTATGGGTTTTCTCAAGTTAAATAACTCAAATGTCTTTATTTCTCTGTTGCTTTACATCTGCCAACTTCTAACTCGGTTTTGTTTGTGTTTGGTTTCAATTTTTAGGGTTTTGTGTCATGGAGGAAGAATCTTCTTCATCAGAAATGCTAGAAGGAGAGATTGTTGGAATCACATTTGGTCTTGCAAGTAACCATGAGATTGTAAGTTATAAGAGTTATACTCTCTGGACTTGATCCATTTTGTTTTGCATCTTTCTACCTACCCTCCAAGGATTCGAAGAATTTTGGTTCCAAGAGTGATAAAAAGTTGCATGTACGGCTTTGTTCATCATTAGTTTTTCAGAACTAAGGATTGCGAATAGCCAAAACCCTCTATGTTTTGGTTATGCTTTGCTTGGCACTAAATTCATGAATTTTAGTATAATCCTACTCAGCTCTGTGTAATGCTAAGTGCTACACTTTTGCATATATATGTTGTTCTGCGATATACCCTCTGCCACTCTTCTATTTCTCACTGGACTTTAATTCTTTGTTGCAGTGTGTAGCATCGATTAGTGAATCTTCAATCAATCATGCCAGTCAACTCTCTAACCCCTTCTTGGGGTTGCCTCTGGAGTTTGGCAGGTGTGAATCGTGCGGTGCGACAGAGCCAGATAAATGTGAAGGTAATCCAGTTCTGTATTTCCTATATTTTTCTTCTGCCATTGTTTGTTGGAATACTTCTTCAGGTATCGATCTTTGTTTCTACATGTTCAGGTCATTTTGGTTATATTCAGCTTCCAGTGCCAATATACCATCCTGCTCATGTTAATGAACTGAAACAAATGCTGAGCCTTCTGTGCTTGAAATGTCTGAAGATAAAGAAGGCAAAGGTATTACCTCGTTGAGTTTTCTTAAAGTCCATGTGATATGATTTTGTAAAATCTTTCATAAACCATATAAAATCTCGACCAATGTTTTTCACCTTTCTGAGTACAGAGCACAAGTGGTGGTCTGGCGGAGCGCTTATTAGGTGTCTGTTGTGAGGTGAGTAATGCCATATACATTCTGATTGTTTCCTTTTACCTGAAAAGGAAGTTGTTAAATGTTTCTTATGGGACCATATACATTCTGATTGTTCAGCATTTAGTTAGTTGTCCAAGTTTTCCGTCAACTAGTTGCATATAGTAATTGTGCTTCTTTTGATCCATTCAATGAAAGTAACAATAATTAATTATTGCGAAGCAGTAGTTATTGGTATTTTTGTGGCACCACGAAACATTAACTGGTTATATGTATTATTGCTGAACGTCTTGGATTTTTAACTACTGAGTTATTGTATTAGGAAGCTTCAAACATATCAATCAGAGATAGATCATCGGATGGGGCCTCATATCTAGAACTGAAGCTCCCATCTAGGTCAAGACTGCAGGCGGGTTGCTGGAATTTCCTGGAAAGATATGGTTACCGCTATGGAAGCAACTATACGCGGCCCCTGCTGGCAAGAGAGGTTTTTTACTTTCTTCTTCGTGCTTATGTTTCTGTTTATGGTTACATTCTTTTTGTTTGTTTAAATTCATTCTCTATTTTAAAGATGTTTTGTCTCTGGAACCTGATGATTATGTTCTTTCCATGTCCTTTTCCATATGCTGGGAAAACAAATAGGTAAAGGAAATTCTAAGACGGATCCCTGAAGAAACAAAAAAGAAACTCACAGCAAAGGGACATATTCCTCAAGAAGGATACATAATAGAATATCTTCCAGTCCCGCCTAACTGTTTGTCAGTGCCAGATGTTTCTGATGGTTTCAGCTCCATGTCAGTGGTAAGCCAGTTGACACTAAAATCCTGTGTTGAGTTTATTGAATGCTTTGGATTATGTTGTAACTCCTGGATTTGTCTCATTCTTTTTTCCAGGATCCTTCCAGAATTGAGCTAAAAGACGTTCTTAAGAAAGTGATAGCCATAACAAGCTCTAGGTCTGGCGAGACAAACTTTGAGTCGCATCACGCTGAAGCCAATGGAATGTTTAGAGTGGTGGATACCTATCTGCAGGTTAGGGGTACTGCCAAAGCAACAAGAAACATTGACATGAGATACGGGGTGTCTAAGATCTCGGATAGTTCATCTTCAAAAGCTTGGACAGAAAAAATGAGAACACTTTTCATCCGAAAGGGTTCAGGTTTCTCTTCCCGTAGCGTCATCACTGGAGATGCGTACAGAGATGTAAATGAGGTAGGCATCCCAATTGAAATTGCGCAGAGAATCACTTTTGAGGAAAGGGTTAGTGTCCACAACATAACTTATCTACAAGAGTTAGTAGACAACAAGTTGTGTTTGAGTTATACTCAAGGTTCTACGACCTATTCTTTAAGGGATGGATCCAAGTCGCACACTGTGCTTAAACCTGGGCAGGTTGTTCATCGCAGGGTCATGGATGGGGATGTTGTGTTTATCAACCGACCCCCGACGACACATAAGCATTCTCTTCAAGCGCTTCGGGTGTATGTTCATGAAGATAACACCGTGAAGATTAACCCTCTGATGTGTAGTCCCCTCAGTGCTGATTTTGATGGTGATTGTGTCCATCTGTTCTACCCACAGTCACTTAGTGCTAAGGCAGAGGTTATGGAGCTCTTCTCTGTGGAGAAGCAACTGCTTAGCTCCCATACTGGACAGCTGATTTTGCAGATGGGTTGTGATTCTTTACTGTCTTTGAGGGTTATGCTGGAGCGGGTGTTTCTGGACAAGGCAACTGCTCAACAGTTAGCTATGTATGGCTCTCTGTCTCTGCCACCACCAGCACTAAGGAAGTCCAGTAAATCTGGCCCAGCTTGGACAGTTTTTCAGATTCTACAGCTTGCCTTTCCAGAGCGTCTGACCTGCAAAGGTGACAGATTCATGGTTGATGGAAGTGATTTGCTGAGGTTTGATTTCGGGGTTGATGCGATGGCATCCATCATCAATGGCATTGTAACTTCAATCTTTCTGGAGAAGGGTCCAAAGGAGGCACTTGGATTCTTCGATTCGCTACAACCTCTTTTGATGGAAAGTCTTTTTGCTGAGGGGTTTAGTGTAAGTTTGGAAGACTTATCCATGTCTAGGGCAGACATGGATGTGATTCACAACCTAATAATCCGGGAGATTTCACCCATGGTGTCTCGGTTGAGATTATCATATGAAGATGAATTGCAACTAGAGAACAGCATCCACAAAGTGAAGGAAGTGGCTGCTAACTTTATGCTGAAGTCATATTCCATGCGGAACTTGATCGACATCAAGAGTAACTCAGCAATCAACAAGCTGGTGCAGCAGACAGGCTTCTTGGGTCTTCAGCTTTCTGACAAGAAGAAATTCTACACGAAGACTCTGGTAGAGGACATGGCTCTCTTTTGTAAGAGACAGTACGGCAGGATTTCTTCATCTGGCGATTTTGGAATAGTGAAGGGCTGCTTCTTTCATGGGCTGGATCCGTATGAAGAGATGGCTCATTCAATTGCAGCAAGGGAGGTTATTGTTCGCTCTTCAAGGGGGTTAGCTGAGCCTGGAACTCTCTTTAAGAATCTGATGGCTGTTCTTCGGGATATCGTAATTACAAACGATGGAACTGTAAGAAACACCTGTAGTAACTCAGTCGTCCAGTTCAAATATGGAGTTGATTCTGAACATGGACATCAAGGTATTTTTGAGGCGGGAGAACCTGTTGGAGTATTGGCAGCTACTGCCATGTCAAATCCTGCGTATAAGGCAGTGCTTGATTCCACTCCAAATAGTAATTCATCATGGGAGCTAATGAAGGTATAGCAATATCAAAGCTGCCTCCTTAATACAGCTTTGATCATCTGTATTGTTGTATAATTGTTTTCTGTATTTGTCCTTTTCCCAGGAAGTTCTGCTCTGCAAAGTCAATTTCCAAAACACTACTAATGATCGGCGCGTAATCCTATATTTAAATGAATGCCATTGTGGAAAAAGGTTTTGCCAGGAAAATGCTGCTTACACAGTCAGGAACAAGCTGAAGAAAGTTAGTCTTAAAGATACTGCAGTGGAATTCCTCGTCGAGTAAGAATTGGGTTTTACTTTCGTATGTTGCTCTGTTAATTTTTGTTTTTTTCGGTTTTACTAAACCTCTTTGCAATATGCTTTCTGTTTACTTGCATGCAGATACAGAAAGCAACAAACTATATCAGAAATTTTTGGAATTGATTCATGCCTACATGGCCATATTCATCTTAATAAGGTTTGAATTCTGGTTCTTTTACTGTTGAATCTTTATGAAAGCCTTTACCTGTCATAGAAACACTTTACCTATTATCCTTTTCTTGCTGTGTAATTGGTGTTTTTGGTTTACTAGACATTGTTGCAAGATTGGAACATCAGTATGCAGGATATCCTTCAAAAGTGTGAGGATGTAATTAATTCACTAGGACAAAAGAAAAAGAAGAAAGCTACTGACGACTTCAAGAGAACAAGTTTGTCTGTCAGGTTTGTACAATGATTCGCTTTTCCTCTGAATGTCGTCTTTTGTTGAATGTTATGCATAATTTTTCCAGAAGCAAGTCTGATGTTGATTTCTAGGTTTCCAGTTATTTTCTTTCCATTTTGTTGTTTCATATCATTATGTCTACATGTTTAACTTTATTTTCTGTTAATTAATTGTAATTATCTATTCTTCAATGAACAGTGAGTGCTGCTCTTTCCGAGATCCTTGTGGGAGCAAAGATTCAGATATGCCTTGTTTGATGTTCTCCTACAATGCCACCGATCCTGATCTAGAAAGAATTCTTGATGTTCTTTGCAATACAATTTACCCGGTTCTGCTGGATACAGTGATCAAAGGTACTTGAATAACACTTTCATTTTTGTTTATTTCTCTTGTTTCCGTTCCAGTCGGTTTCTTCTTTGATGGGGGTGCAATGTATATGAAAGAGTCTTCCTTGCAAAATTTTCTAGTTATATGGCTTGCAAAATTTTGTTATTTGCCAGAAGTTTAATGAACCAAAATATTTTCTCAACTAGTCTGATTGATTTGTCCTCCAAGTTGTGATCGAAATTCTGTGCTATTAAGAAAGACTATGTTTTAGTAAGATTTCTAGATAAATGTTTTTNGGAAGTTCTGCTCTGCAAAGTCAATTTCCAAAACACTACTAATGATCGGCGCGTAGTCCTATATTTAAATGAATGCCATTGTGGAAAAAGGTTTTGCCAGGAAAATGCTGCTTACACAGTCAGGAACAAGCTGAAGAAAGTTAGTCTTAAAGATACTGCAGTGGAATTCCTCGTCGAGTAAGAATTGGGTTTTACTTTCGTATGTTGCTCTGTTAATTTTTGTTTTTTTTTTCGGTTTTACTAAACCTCTTTGCAATCTGCTTTCTGTTTACTTGCATGCAGATACAGAAAGCAACAAACTATATCAGAAATTTTTGGAATTGATTCATGCCTACATGGCCATATTCATCTTAATAAGGTTTGAATTCTGGTTCTTTTACTGTTGAAT
>NC_025690.1:21899808-21906669 GCF_000633955.1 Camelina sativa
CTAGTACAAATTATTTTGTAAGACTTTATACTGGCTCCATGTTAACAGGAATTACTTTTTGTGCTTTTAGACACCAAGAAGATGTTTTGAGAAAGCGGCTGAGAAATGTCATAAAGATTCTCTATCAACAGTCGTTGGGTCTTGTTCTTGGGGGAAACGCGTGGATGTTGGTACAGGTTCACAGTTTGAACTTCTATGGAACCAAAAAGAGGTATACATTCTCACTGGGAATCATATACCAATTGACTGAGGTTTTCTCATATAAGCTTGTTATGCAATTTAATGTAATTTGTTGTCAATCTATCTCCAGACTGGTCTAGATGATCAAGAAGAAACAGATGTGTACGGCTTCCTCCAAATGGTCAGATCCACGACAAATGTAGATGCATATGTGTCTTCCCCTGGTTTTGATGTTACAGAGGAAGAAATGGCTGAATGGGCTGAATCGCCCGAGCGAGACTCTGCCCTTGGAGAGCCTAAATTTGAGGACAGTGCCGATTTCCAAACTATATATGAAGAAGGCCAGCCATCAGGATCCAATTGGGAGAAAAGTTCTTCGTGGGATAAAGGTTGCAGTGGTGGCTCAGAATGGGGACTCTCAAGAAATACAGGTGGTGAGGCAGACCCGGAGTCTAATTGGGAAAAGACTACAAATGTTGAGAAGGAAGATGCCTTGTCTGGTTGGAACACTAAAAAAGATGCTCAAGAATCTTCCAAGTCAGAATCCAACTGGGAGAAAAGTTCTTCGTGGGATAATGGTTGCAGTGGTGGCCCAGAATGGGGAGTCTCAAAAAACACAGGGGGTGAGGCAGACCCGGAGTCTAATTGGGAAAAGACTACACATGTTGAGAAGGAAGATGCTTGGACTGGTTGGAACACTAAAAAAGATGCTCAAGAATCTTCGAAATCAGATTCAGGTGCTTGGGGCTTAAAGACAAAGGATGATGATGCAAATACAACACCAAACTGGGAAACAAGACCAGCTCATACAGATTCTATTGTCCCAGAAAATAGTGAGCCGTCTTCTGACGTTTGGGGACTCAAATCTGTTTCAGACAAATCTTGGGAGAAAAAGAACTGGGGAACTGAATCAGCTCCTGCTGCATGGGGTTCAACAGATGCTGCTGTTTGGGGTTCTAGTAGCAAAATGAACTCGGAAACTGAATCAGATGCTGCTGCTTGGGGTTCTAAGGACAAAAAGAATTCTTACATTGGGTCAGGTGCTGGTGTTTTGGGTCCCTGGAACAAAAAGAGCTTGGAAACTGAGTCAGATAGTGCTACTTGGGGTTCTAGTGACAAAACTAAATCAGGTGCTGCTGCATGGAGTTCTAGGGACAGAAAAAACATGGAAACTGACTCGGAACCTGATGCTTGGGGTTCCCAGGTCAAAAAGAAATCTGACACTGAGTCAGGTCCTGCTGCTTGGGGTGCTTGGGACACAAAGAAATCGGAAACTGACTTAGGTCTTGCTGGTTGGGGTACCGGGGACAAAAAGAATTCTGAAACTGAATCAGGTCCTGCTGCTTGGGGTGCTTGGGACACAAAGAAATCGGAAACTGAATCAGGTCTTGCTGGTTGGGGTACCGGGGACAAAAAGAATTCTGAAACTGAATCAGGTCCTGCTGCTTGGGGTTCTTGGGGACAGCCAAGTCCCACTGCAGCAGACAATGATACCAATGAAGATGATGGAAATCCGTGGGTTTCCTTGAAGGAGACCAAAAGTAGAGAGAATGATGATAAGGAGAGAATTCAGTGGGGAAATCCAGCCAAGAAATTTCCATCTAATGGCTCACATGGTAGCTGGTCCAATGGTGGTGGTGCAGACTGGAAAGGAAAAAGGAACCATACTCCTAGGCCACCTAGATCTGAGGATAATTTGGCTCCCATGTTTACAGCAACGAGACAGCGCTTGGACTCATTCACCTCTGAGGAGCAAGAGCTTCTCTCAGATGTTGAGCCAGTCATGAGGACTCTCAGGAAAATAATGCATCTGTCTGGGTATGCCTTTCTAGTTCTTAAGCTCAGTCTATCCAATATCCAGTATTATGTACAATTATTATGCTGTTTCGCATTTCCGTATACTTGTTATGCTTCATCTTTCTAAAACTGTGTTCTTTCAATGAAGGTACCCTGATGGAGACCCAATTTCTGATGATGACAAGACGTTTGTCCTGGAGAAGATTTTGAACTTCCATCCCGAAAAAGAGAAAAAGCTCGGCTCTGGTGTTGATTTCATCACGGTAACCAGGATGCTCGATTACAAATTTAGCTTCTCTTTTGAATCTTACTTCGCCTTATGTCTCTGATGTGAAATTTTTGGTTAAACAACAATGTAGGTTGATAAGCACACCACATTCTCAGATAGCAGGTGCTTCTTTGTTGTTTCAACTGATGGGACCAAACAGGACTTTTCATACAGAAAATCCCTCAATAACTATTTGATGACGACATACCCCGACCGCGCTGAAGAATTCATTGACAAATACTTTACTAAACCTCGGCCTAGCGGAAATAGAGACAGGAACAACCAAGATGCCACACCACCTGGGGAAGAACAGTCTCAGCCTCTGACTCAGTCTATAGGTAATGGAGGTGAAGACTTTCAGACTCAGTCTCAGTCTCAGTCTTCGTCTCAGAATCAGACTCAGAGTCAGACTCAGACTCAGTCTCCCTCTCAGACTCAGGCTCAGGCTCAGTCTCCATCTCAGACTCAGGCTCAGTCTCAGTCTTTGTCTCAGAATCAGACTCAGACTCAGGCTCAATCTCCATCTCAGACTCAGGCTCAGTCTCCATCTCAGACTCAGGCTCAGGCTCAGGTTCAGTCCCCGTCCCAGACTCAGACATAAACTCTTTCTGATNTCTAGTTCTTAAGCTCAGTCTATCCAATATCCAGTTTTATGTACAATTAATTATGCTGTTTCGCATTTCCGTATACTTGTTATGCTTCATCTTTCTAAAACTGTGTTCTTTCAATGAAGGTACCCTGATGGAGACCCAATTTCTGATGATGACAAGACGTTTGTCCTGGAGAAGATTTTGAACTTCCATCCCGAAAAAGAGAAAAAGCTCGGCTCCGGTGTTGATTTCATCACGGTAACCAGGATGCTCGATTACAAATTTAGCTTCTCTTTTGAATCTTACTTCGCCTTATGTCTCTGATGTGAAATTTTTGGTTAAACAATAATGTAGGTTGATAAGCACACCACATTCTCAGATAGCAGGTGCTTCTTTGTTGTTTCAACTGATGGGACCAAACAGGACTTTTCATACAGAAAATCCCTAAACAACTATTTGATGACGACATACCCCGACCGCGCTGAAGAATTCATAGACAAATACTTTCCGAAACCTCGGCAGACTCAAGCTCAGTCTCCATCTCAGGCTCAGGCTCATTCTCCATCTCAGACTCAGGCTCAGTCTCAGTCTTCGTCTCAGAATCAGACTCAGACTCCATCTCCGTCTCAGACTCAGGCTCAATCTCCCTCTCAGACTCAGTCCCCGTCCCAGACTCAGACATAAACTCTTTCTGACTTGACAACAAAAGAAGGTATGGTTCATTTAGCTAAACCATTCAGTCTCCACTGTTTTGTTTTGAGATGTACATAAAGAGTGGAGCGAATGGCGGTTTCTATTTATCATAAAAAAGAATCTGTTGTGAAGTGCAAAACAATGTGTAAATGCAGTTCTCTAGTTGCAGATCGTTTGTCCTAAAATCAGGTTTAGGTTTCGGTGACTGGTTAAGTTTTAAAGTCTAGCGGCATTGTAATGATGTTTGACATTGACATATTTTATTTATCGAGCAATGCATTTGCAAATCTCATTTGCTTCTTGTTTGAAGTTTAAATCACCAAAGCCATTACCTTAACGGACGATAAATAGTTTAAAGACATCATTTTAGTTAATACCAAACTGGAAGTAAAAGAAAAATTACACTTTATTCAGAGGATTGATAAGTTGTTTAAATACATTCTTCTTTTTTTTTTTTTTTGTTCACCAAATACATTCATATGAACAAGCTTTACGGTGGCCTAAATCATATATTCTCCCTAGACAACGCTTCTTGCAAGAACCACATAATGGTCGAGAAGTATTACATTTGCGAAGAACTTGAGCCCTCGTTATCCATTTATTAAAATATTGACCGGGCATCATATATGGGTCTCTACCAATTAAGCACTCAATATGACAAGTGGTGTAACACTCGTTGCAGCAGTAGAATACTTTTGTGCATGTATCTTTTAAATTACGTTCGCATACTTCACACCATTCTTGCTCACGTACTTCTTCACCACCCGAAATTGTAAGAAAGTGTGTGTCATGCTTATACCTTGCTTTGTATGGTAAGGTTGCACACTTGAAACATAAAATAAAACTACATTTGATGCAATTTAATGGTTTTAGACATTCTGTTTTGCATACGTGACATATGGGTTTTATTTCTGGACCTAAAGATAAGAACAAGGGATGTTCATGACCTTCGTAATAAAACGGCTCAGAAATTGAAGCACACCTTACATCTAGCGTGAAGTCACATATCCCTATCCTACACCCATAGGCAAAGCCAAGAGTACGACGACCACAAGTGTCGCAACAGAGTAAATTGTAAGTATATCTCTCGGCAACATCCAATATAAGTGGATGAGGATGTAAGGCATGTTGGATTCTACGAGGAGCTTTAGCACATGTTTCATGGAGGATGAAGCNCAGAGGATTGATAAGTTGTTTAAATACATTCTTCTTTTTTTTTTTTTTTGTTCACCAAATACATTCATATGAACAAGCTTTACGGTGGCCTAAATCATATATTCTCCCTAGACAACGCTTCTTGCAAGAACCACATAATGGTCGAGAAGTATTACATTTGCGAAGAACTTGAGCCCTCGTTATCCATTTATTAAAATATTGACCGGGCATCATATATGGGTCTCTACCAATTAAGCACTCAATATGACAAGTGGTGTAACACTCGTTGCAGCAGTAGAATACTTTTGTGCATGTATCTTTTAAATTACGTTCGCATACTTCACACCATTCTTGCTCACGTACTTCTTCACCACCCGAAATTGTAAGAAAGTGTGTGTCATGCTTATACCTTGCTTTGTATGGTAAGGTTGCACACTTGAAACATAAAATAAAACTACATTTGATGCAATTTAATGGTTTTAGACATTCTGTTTTGCATACGTGACATATGGGTTTTATTTCTGGACCTAAAGATAAGAACAAGGGATGTTCATGACCTTCGTAATAAAACGGCTCAGAAATTGAAGCACACCTTACATCTAGCGTGAAGTCACATATCCCTATCCTACACCCATAGGCAAAGCCAAGAGTACGACGACCACAAGTGTCGCAACAGAGTAAATTGTAAGTATATCTCTCGGCAACATCCAATATAAGTGGATGAGGATGTAAGGCATGTTGGATTCTACGAGGAGCTTTAGCACATGTTTCATGGAGGATGAAGCCACACTCCATACAAACATAGAAGTTACCTTCATATATAGGAAGGACACACGCTTGACAAAGCATGTTTTCGTCATAAAATTTGCTAACCTCGAGTCGGAGATGATGGTCATGAAGAAAATAAAGTATCACTCCTTCAGATATCACCTCGAACGGCCCATCATCTTGTGTTATATCAAATATCTCTGGTACACCTTCGAGTTCTTTTCCATCCCACACATTCTTCCCAACAGCGCATATTGAATGAACAACATAATCGCTACACGTGTCACAAGTATATGCAGCATAATCACCGCTAATACCTACACGACAAACTCCACAAAACCATTCTCTAAATGGAAGAGAAAGAGTGAAGGAGATACGATGGCGATGACGTGATATCTTGATGATGTGTGGGAAATTCATACAATCATTATGAGCAACAAAGTTACATCTGAAACAGACGTAGGTGGGATTAATTTTTCTCAAGATACCACAAAGGTTACAAGTTAAAGAAGTTTGTCTGGGGCAAAAAGTGAGAGGGTGGACATGATTTTTTGGAGGGTCTATAACAAAGGGGATTGGCTTCATCGCACATATTGGATGCATAAAAGCCTGACATATGGTACAATGATAAATCAACCAATGTGCTCTATTTCCGCAACACAAACACTCAATTTTGCGAGACAAATAATCATGAAAGAAAAGTTCGAGAGGATGCTCAGGATGGTAAGGGTGTTTGATTTTAGGTGGAGACTGAACGCATTCTTTGTGTAATTCTATGTCACAATAGTTACAGAAGTAATAGTCTGTGCCGAAATTTGAGCCTTCGCATATGTAGCATCCACCATTGGCATCAAATTCTCTATTGTTGCACCAAACAAAGGCGTTACATAATGATTGTCGGAGTTCGTTTTTATTGTAGGAAAGTCATACTCGGGGGAAGAACTAAGCGGAAAAGTGTTTGAACTTCTAGAAGACATGTCTTTCAACCGTCGTATTCGAGGGCATAAGAAAAGAGGTTGGAGAGGAAGGTCAGTGGAAGAGGTTGGGGACTGTGTTTGTGGTATAGGACAATACTTAGGGTGATGGTACTTCAATAATAGTTTGCCATCCTTTTCTTCCTCATGAAATGCACCGTTAGAATACATGTCGTCACGCTCTCTTTTAGTCTTTCTTTATTGTAAATCTGTTCAGGGCTCTTTTTAAAATTATTTTTATATGAGACAGGATAATATCAAGTTCTTAACAATTTTTCACTATAAATAATTAAAATTTGATTCTAAAAGTTTTCTTCTAGTGGTAATAAATAATGTTCTTCTTTTTCTTTGCATGCAAACAAAGAATAACTTTTCTTTACAGTTAGTTTTTGCCATGATATTCCGATTCTTTGTTGTATTCAACTTGGGGGGGGGG
>NC_025690.1:21907477-21909109 GCF_000633955.1 Camelina sativa
GGGTGTATTCAATTTAAAAAATAAATTAAAAGTTTAGTTGTAATTAAGACTCTCGATCAATTAGTGCCAAATAGATTAATAAGATTAAGCTATGAAATCGAACATCGTAAATTCTAGGTTTGAAGACAGTGGATCGGTTGAACCTAAACCACATTAACTAAACTGGAAAACTCGTAATGGACTAGAAAGTTTTGGGCTCGAAAAAGTAAGCCCAATATGAAAATACAAGAAACAAAAAAAATACAAATCTCCCGTTATTACCGATTTTGCCATTTTAATTTCCAAGCTTTGAAAAGAGGAACAAACAAGAGAGAGAGAGAGAGAGAGAGAGAGAGAGAGAGAGAGTTCTTCGTTCGTTCTGCTTTTTTTTTTTTTTTGTGTGTTGAGAGATAGAGAGATCAGACATGTCTGTCTTTGAAGAAGATTCCTTTGTTATACTCAACGATGATGCGTCTGAGTCCGTTCCAGTCTCAGGCTCTTTTGACGCCACTGACTCTTTCGCAGCCTTCGACGGCTCAGTCCAAGTCGATGACTCCGTCGACGATATTTTTGCAGCGCCGTCTTCTGACTACGGTGCTGCTTACTCGAACGGTAACGACGGCCTCTTCGGATCCAACGGTGAACACGACGGTCCTATCTTGCCACCACCGTCGGAGATGGAATCAGATGAGGGATTTGCTCTTAGAGAATGGCGAAGGTTAGATTAGATCTCCTGCAGAGAAAAGTTTTTGATCTCTCTTCTTCCTGAAGAAAATTGGATTAAAGCAGATAACTTTAGTGTATTCTCTTTGTCAATTTTGTATATTGAAGTTGTCTACTAGTTAGTGTCCATTGTTCTCAGATGTAATCAGTTTCATTAGATCTGATCTGTGGCTTTTACTTAGAGTTTATTGCTTGATTCTTATGTTCTGCAATTACCTCTTGATTCTGATGTGTAGATCTGATCTCATTGTATGAAAAATCTTATGTTATCTGTTGTTAGATGCAACTAGATTGATGTGTTCTTGTGAGTGATGTTTGTGTTGCTACTATGGTTTATGTTTATGTGCAGACAAAATGCAATTCAACTTGAAGAGAAGGAGAAGAGAGAAAAGGAATTGTTGAATCAGATTATTGAGGAAGCTAATCAATACAAAGAAGAGTTCCATAAGAAGATTGAAGTAACTTGTCAAAACAACAAAGCAGCTAACAGGGAGAAGGAAAAGGTGTGTTCTTTTGCTTAAAGACTTCTAGTTTTAACATAATATGTTGTGTTGTTATCATATGGTTTTTGTGGAGAATTGTCAATGGAAGTCTAATAGCTTGTTGAATTTAAGATTTTCAAACTTTGACCATTGTAGTCTTCTTAGTAGACTCTTAGTCAACTGTAATTGATTGTCTTCATGCATTGTCAAGTTGAATGGATTCTAAGTTTTATGTGTTTGTTTGTCTTTGAACACTTAAGCTGTATCTGGAGAACCAAGAGAAGTTCTACGCGGAATCGAGCAAGAATTACTGGAAGGCAATAGCAGAGCTAGTGCCTAAAGAGGTTCCTACAATAGAGAAAAGAAGGGGAAAGAAAGAGCAAGACCCTAAGAAGCCAACGGTCTCTGTCATTCAAGGTCCAAAGCCTGGTAAGCCAACCGATCTAAC
>NC_025690.1:21910026-21945048 GCF_000633955.1 Camelina sativa
GAGCTAGTGCCTAAAGAGGTTCCTACAATAGAGAAAAGAAGGGGAAAGAAAGAGCAAGACCCTAAGAAGCCAACGGTCTCTGTCATTCAAGGTCCAAAGCCTGGTAAGCCAACCGATCTAACAAGAATGAGACAAATATTGGTGAAGCTCAAACACAACCCACCTTCTCACCTGAAGCTCACTTCTCAACCTCCATCTGATGCCGTTGCTCCTCCTACTCCTCCAAAGAATGTTCCCGAAACCAAACCCACGGAGGCCGTTGCTGCTGCTTAAAATAACCCTCTTTGGTTTTCTTTTTTTCATTGTTTACATCTGTGTGAATTCGGTCTTTACATTTCGTTATGTGTGTTATAAACAGCTGAGAGATTGTTATGGGTCATGCGTGGAATGTTGTTATGATTAACATAACTGTGTCGTATTGGAATGATATTTTTCATATTTATTTAAATTCAATCAGAAGCCATTGAAAAGTGGTTAATATCTCACAAATGAATCGGTTAAAGGAGGGGTACACGTAAAACGTCAAAACGCTACTTCACATATCAATCTCTAATATACTCCACCTCAAGATTGGGTTTGAAACCCTCTTTGGTTCTGTTTTTCATTACTTACATATGTGTGAATTCAGTCTTTGCATTTCATGATGTGTTATAAACAGCTGAGAGATTGTATGGTTCATGTCATATTTTCATTTTTATTTATATCCAATCTGAAACCATTGAAAAGTGGTTAATATCTCAAATCAATAGGTTAAAGGATCCATCCATTTTAGGGTTAAAACGTAGGGACGAGAGTGGAGAGGTTTACATAAAACGTCAAAACGCTACTTCACATATCATCATCATCAAACTCGTGTGATAATAAAAACTCACAAACAATAAAAGAAAAGAGAATCTCAAAGGTGAACGTTTTACAATAGTCTTTTCTTTTCTTTCTTCCTTCATCTCCCTTGTAAGCTTGCAGGGGACCTGCAACCTCTCTCGCTGCCTGCGTCGTCTTCCTTTTCACTTGCCTCTAAGCAAATGCCATTGTTGTTGCAGACACTTATCTCCGAGCTAGCGTTGCTGCTTGTTGCTAGTGGAGAAGAATCTGAGACATTCATCGGTCTACCACGTGTATGTCCAGACCTCACACTGTACATTGATGATGCTGGAATGTTCGTCATTAGTGGTCTCAGATTCCCTGGAATAGTTCTACGTATGTCCTGTTTTCATCAAAACGTTTGATCATCAGGTAAAAACACAATTCCCACCACTGAGGAAGAGAGAAGAGAGAGAAATGCATACCATATGCCTTATTGCCATATCAAGGGACTTCTTGGAGAGCGTTCTTCCAAATCCTGCACTGTCTGGTGATGAAGACTTTGCAGACAAGTTACCATGAGGAGAACCCCTGTCATCTGATCTGGGAGGAGCAAGTTTCCGCATGTTTATTACTCTCTCTACCATTTTTGTGCCCATCATCACCGGACTGACATTGTCACTGGCTTTGGAATATCCACGATTAACCGCAGGAACAGAGCTACCACTAGAGTACATTGGTGCTCTTCCTCTTGATGGTGAACATGATTGCCGTCTTGGTCTTCCTCCTGGAGGACCCCCTGGCTCGACAGAACCAGAACGAGGGCTTGGAGCTCCGGGTCTGCCTCTTGTTGCTGAAAGTGGCCTTTCGGGTAATGTTGTCCTTAGATTTGGAGGAGTTTCTAATGAGAAACCAGGCATGTCTGACGGCTTCCATGGTCTTGACCTCACTGTAGGAGATGCTGCACGAGATAAAGCAGGGTTCTTAGATGGTGTTGGCATAGGCTTTGCTGGCGCTGGAGAAGAAGGCTTGATCTGGGATATTGTCGGCTTTGCTGTAGCAGTTGCAGAAGCAATTGGGCGGCGAGTTGGTGTAGATGACCTTGATATGGTTTTAGACGGAGGAAGTGTGGGTCTTGAGGTTGGTGTTGAAGATCTGGCAGTTGATCTTGACAGAGGTGTTGTAGACCTTGAAGGACCTGCAGATTTTGTGGTGGTGCTGGGGGTAGATCTAGTGGCTGAACTAGCAGATCTAGTAGTTGAAGTAGTCGGCTTAGATGTAGTAGGTGTGAGCCTAGATGATAAACTTGTTGACCTACTCATAGGTGTGGGCTTACTCGATGCAGATACTGTGGACCTACAGCTAGTCAAAGAAGGTCGAGTAGATGAGGAGACGGTGGCTCGCGAAGTGGGTGTTGAAGGCCTTGAGGATNCTCTACCATTTTTGTGCCCATCATCACCGGACTGACATTGTCACTGGCTTTGGAATATCCACGATTAACCGCAGGAACAGAGCTACCACTAGAGTACATTGGTGCTCTTCCTCTTGATGGTGAACATGATTGCCGTCTTGGTCTTCCTCCTGGAGGACCCCCTGGCTCGACAGAACCAGAACGAGGGCTTGGAGCTCCGGGTCTGCCTCTTGTTGCTGAAAGTGGCCTTTCGGGTAATGTTGTCCTTAGATTTGGAGGAGTTTCTAATGAGAAACCAGGCATGTCTGACGGCTTCCATGGTCTTGACCTCACTGTAGGAGATGCTGCACGAGATAAAGCAGGGTTCTTAGATGGTGTTGGCATAGGCTTTGCTGGCGCTGGAGAAGAAGGCTTGATCTGGGATATTGTCGGCTTTGCTGTAGCAGTTGCAGAAGCAATTGGGCGGCGAGTTGGTGTAGATGACCTTGATATGGTTTTAGACGGAGGAAGTGTGGGTCTTGAGGTTGGTGTTGAAGATCTGGCAGTTGATCTTGACAGAGGTGTTGTAGACCTTGAAGGACCTGCAGATTTTGTGGTGGTGCTGGGGGTAGATCTAGTGGCTGAACTAGCAGATCTAGTAGTTGAAGTAGTCGGCTTAGATGTAGTAGGTGTGAGCCTAGATGATAAACTTGTTGACCTACTCATAGGTGTGGGCTTACTCGATGCAGATACTGTGGACCTACAGCTAGTCAAAGAAGGTCGAGTAGATGAGGAGACGGTGGCTCGCGAAGTGGGTGTTGAAGGCCTTGAGGATTTTGAATTTGTCGTCAGTGTTGATGATCTTCCAGTGGGTGTGGCAGGTCTTGATCCAGGTCCTCCAGACGATGAAGGTCTACGACTTGCTCCACTGGAAGAGCTCAATCCAGGAGAAGAAGTTTTTTGCCTAGATGTTATATGGTTCCTTGCAGCAGGCTCCGTAGAGGAATTCGCCAGCTACGACAGATAATTCATAAGGTTACCATAACGAAGTAATGATTCTAAATATAGACAAAATAAAGTTCAGAGATCGAACAACTAAAACATTCAATTAGTGTGTAATATACAAGAATTGATTTAGGATATTAACTGAAAGTGTGATACTCTAAACAAAAAAAATCTAGAGCAATTTACTAGTGAAAATCATGAAACTTGAGATGTAAACGTCACAGACTGATGCGGCAGGTTAAACCAGCAGTGGCGGACCTGGCGGTTCATATAAACAATAACAGCAGAGCTTTATTTTAACACCGGTTGCACTACTTTAGGTTGTTTATCTAGTATCCAGGAGTTGATAAAAGAGGTCAGAACACTAAGCAATAATATTCTTACCCTAGAAGTCAATGTAGCCGGGCGACTCTTTGCATCACCAGTCTGACTCATCATAGTCCTATGTGATTCCATCTCCAGCGATGGAAACAGAGGAGTACCTGGAGGGGTCAGAAGCCTTCAAAAGACACAAGGAGAAGTTAGAGTCGAAATTATAAACAGATAAATGATTTACTGTTCAAGAAAGCATATGAAAGACATAACAGAATATGCTGCATCATTCACAAAGATGATGAACACTTGATGCAGCAAAATTCTAAACTTGATAAGCATCCAGTGCAGGACTGACCCCAAATTCGAGTCTACTAACTTCAACAGATGCCTTATATAGACAACATGATAAAATGTGAAGAAACAACACAATTTCAAGGAAACAAAACTACGAGGCAACATACATCAATTATCAACAATACTACCACATATACATTACTTCAGAAACCTCATGGTTAACATACAGCAAATCACTAACTACACTATCACAAAGAATACTTAAACCGCTTCCACTTAAGGTGGCTAAGAAAATCCAAAAAATCACTGGTGAATATGTTCACATACTGAGAAGTGATGAACCATAGCATCGCAACATGAAAAATTGTGACTAAAAAAGTTACCATTCATAGTCATTTTTATCGCCTTCAGAATTGAGAAAATCATCAGGAGTAGCAGTCTTCCGAGGCGGTGGAGCACCACTTGAGATGTTAAAAACCGGTGAAGTTCCAGGCTTTGAACCTAAACAGATCAAACCCCCCCTATCAATTCCTAATCAACAACCTTCTACACCAAACTCAGAAACAACATGATGCCACAAATTTAGAAAGAAACAAAACAAAAAAACATATTCTATCAGATATATACCTAAAGGAGAATCAAACTCATCAGGGTTGTTGTTAAGAAGAAGATTCTCCTGCTCTTTCTCACGACGTCTCATCTCAAGAAACATAGAAAGCTCTTCATCTTTCTCAGCCATCAAAGAAGCTCTAAGCTGTTGCCTTTGCCTCTCTGCTGAATCCAGCAATAGAGACTCTTTCGCCCTAAAACTTCGATTCATTGCTCACCAAACTTACAGATCAAATAGACAGACTAAAAAAAAAAAAACCTAACTTAGCTTCCAATTTACTCCCAACGGAAAATAATTATCCTAAAAGTTAAATTATTTTTGTCTACAAATTGAAACGAAAAATCGAAACTTTCACAGGAACCTTAACTTGCAAATACATTTTTCAGCAATTTCCCATTTGAAAGTACTACTAAGTTGAAAGGGAAGAACAAAAAGAGTAAAGTTAACTTTTTTTTTTTAATAAAAGGAAGAAGAAGACACGAGCTTTCTCAAAGAAACCGCCATTGTCGAGGAACGGAGCTCAAGACCCTAGCCCAACTACAGTTTACGGAGATAAAAACCCAGAAGCAGAAAGAAAGAAAAAACCTAACAGAGAGAGATTTTGGGAGATCGAGGGGGAGAGAGAGAAAGAGATTGAGGAGAAATTGGGAGAGAGAGAGAGAGAGAGAGAGAGAGAGAAGCGAGAGAAAGTGTGAAGAGGAGTGGCATTGAGTGTAATTACTAAGCTTTGAGATCGGTTAAATTGGAAACTTATTCATAAGTTTTAAAAAGATAAAATAAAATAAAAATAAAAAAGTTTAATTTTGGGGTTTGATGAGAATTTTTTTTTTCAATAGTTTTAATTTTCATATAGTGAGTGAGTGACGGGACATGACATCTGGACTGTGGTGGTACCTAATGTGCTATCAATTGTTTCTATCGCTTGAAGCCTAAGGATTCAGTATTCTCTGATCTCTGCATCTGCTATCTTATTTTATCTCATTTTTTTAATTGTTTATGTGTTTGTTTTACTCAATGATTATTCCGATGTTTTTTGTTTCTTTTTGTTTTTTAAAGATTATATTGTCAGATATCTTTGAATGGAATTAGTATTTTATTATTCAACCATATGAACAATGATCTTGAGATTGTTGTATTATATATATAATCAGGTTTGTTGAACCATATAAAGAAATAGTTTCAGAGTGGTAAGGACCTTTGTTTGAAATCCTGATTATTAAATTTGAAAATATATAGCTATAGACAAGGCTAACTGATTCAATTGGAAATCAGGTTTTCCACACATTATTTTGTTTTAGTCTGTCATTAATTACCTACTGATTAGGTAACATACATATATACTAAATTTCTTGTTTTAGAAACGATTTTTAAATTTGTTCAAAAAAAAAACGATTTTTAAATATTCAAAATATATTTATTTAGCTAATCATTGGCAGTGGTATTTTGGGAGGGGTTGACATTTTGAAAAGTTGGTGGGTTGGATAGTTAGTCACCCGATGTATTATTGAGTTGTGGTGTCTAGTCTAATTTATAAGATCTAAGATTCAGTCCAACGTTGATCGATTAGGCCTACAAAGATAGTGTATAGTACATTGTGATAGTTAAAATGTCTTTATTTGACAAAGAACTAGGTTTATCATGCACAAACACACGCAAGTCATTTTGATATCAGTTTTGGAAAATAGAGCGCTCGTGTGGCAGAAGAAGAATGCATAAAAATCAAAATTTCAAGATACATGTTAATAAATGGTGTGGCATATGTGTGGTTGTGTTGCAACATCATTCGGACTGTTTGAGCAAGTGTCGTATTCGTTTGAGTTGTAAAAGACCTATTTTATCGGATATTTAGTTCAAAGTTTTTTTTGTTAGACAATATATGAAAATTTCTACTTTGTTAACGAGAACTTGATTACAATTTGATGACTAAAACAAATGTTCACACAAGTTCGATGACATACACAACTTGCTTAATTAAATTTAAATTGTCCAATAAGATAGACTAGTCATTAGTGAAGCCGGAAGCCCATACGAGTTTGATTAAATAGACTAAAAAAACTCAATACTCCACTAAAATACCATTGGGTTTGGAATTGTAACCCGTTCGGACACATTGGTGAAAACTGTTATGCCACAATCGACAGTCGATGTTGCTAATTTGGAAAATACGACGAAGTCATTTGTTTTCCCTAGAATTCAAACGATTAGCCTCTATATGAACTTCTTGAAAAAAAAAAGAAAAAAAAAGAAGCTCATATAAGAAAGGGAATTCTATGAAGAAAAAGGTTTTACATAACTTAGTTTGATGAAAGAAACAAAATCCAATGGTCCAATAAGACAACAAATATAAAGGACAAGATATTGCTCGGACGATTTATATGGTCAAGGGCATGCACTATGTCATAGTCACCACCGTCACATAACCGATGAACACCAACATGTTCCAAAAAAAAAACAAAATATCTGGAGAAGGCATAGCCAGTAGATGTCAAGGTGGTACAGAGTCTGTAATAAATGAAGTATTATGTCAACATCGAAAATCGATAGATTTGATTATCTAGTGTATTTCTTAAAGACTAAAACTAAATAAGTTAGTTCAAAATTCGGATAGTCACATAATCTTTAACTTGTCAATTACATCTAATGAAAAATGGAATACGAAAACTTATTCATCCTCTTCATATTCACCCTAAAATGTATCATCAACAATAATGCAATCAAATCATCAACAATAATGCAATCAATTGATGTTTGATGTTTATGATCAAACACATTTTGTGTCCACCACAACATAACATATGCTTGCTTGTTGTTTTGGTTTTTTCCCACTTTGGGAAATAAAACTGAACATAAAAACCTACACGAAACCGCTTGGTTTTGGCTAGATTTCCACCTATCAAACATAATTATCTATATATACACTCAGAGAGAAAGAGAGGGAGAACTTGATTACTTTATGATGATCTGAGTATTTATTTAATCTTATGGCATAAACTGAGATCCCAAGCCGAAAAAGGTGATGGGGGGAAGAATAGAGGTTACTTATTTGATGCACTAGCTACACTTATCATTCTAATAGAAAGCAACTTAGGTTTGGTCTTCTATGTTTGACATGCTTATGCCCTTTTACCCCTCCTTTACATGATTCCACTTATTGATTAACTTCGAATTCCAATAACAATGGTCTTTAGTCTTCTTAAGATCGTCCCATCCCTAATTGTTAGTGAATCTTGAATAGTTTGCCTAAATTTTGAATAATGATCTCTGCTATAGTTTATTGCAGTTTCTGTTTTCTCTATCAGGGACTAATATATAGAGTATTGTCACAGCGTGTAAACTTTTGATAGTAGAGTTCTCTAAGACACAACCTTGTGAAAAGTCAATAGAAAACAATATTTTTTAAAAATTATTACCAGTATATATGTCATACCAAAATGCATCACTAGGTGACGAAATTACTTACTCCAAGTTGCAACAATCTGACCACAACCACAAGCATTCGTTGCTATCGAGGTCACATGAGAAAAGTCTCAAAATGGAATCAAACCAGAAAAAAGATAAGTAATCTAATTTTTATTATTATCATTAGAGAAATTGCAGTAGAGACACATTGAAAAAGACTCGAAACCATAATTAAAATAACCCAATAGATGGGTTTGCTCCCACACGGATTATTCTAACGACAATCATTGCAATAAAAACTAAGATATATAGTAACTTTTTTTTTTTATAATTTATAATCATAGCTTGAACCGGACCGATTCAGAATTCTCAAACCGGCCGGTCCAACTAAGAAGAAACAATAGGATTCCGGTTTCATCAAGCTCTGGTTCCGGCAGCGCCACCACCGTCGTGGCCGTTCTTTCCAAACCCCGAAGCAAAACTAGTGTTGAGATCAGAATACATGTTGACAACCTTGGAGATGTTTCCGTTGAGTTCTTGAATCAAAGCCACGTTTTTCGACATGTTATCGGCCATCCTGGATTGGTGATTGTCGTTGACTTGTTGGATGAGTGATCTGTTTCTGTCCAAAACTGATTGCACTTGTCTGAAATTCCGGTCAAGATTCTCCCACATCGCCGGATCTTCTCCTCCATGCTCTGCTTCCTCCGCCACGTTCCTTCGCCGTTTCGTATCGCCGTTCCTCTTCATAATAATTTAATTTTGTTTTGTTTTATGTTTTGGATTTTCGCAGTGTGAGAGAAATCAGATATTTATAGTAAATATCTTCTGATAAAATTGGGACACCTAGGCTATATAGGTGAGTAAGGGTTCTGTCTCCACACCACACGAGTAACAAGAGCGTGTGTGTCACCGTAGACGAATCTATCTGATGTCAAAGAACACGCAACGTGAGGGAAGGTTGTACTAATGAAGAAGTTGTGAAGTGATTGGGTGAGAGAGGCATAAAGTACAGAGCTTTTTATGCACTTTTCTTGGATTTTTTTTAGATTAAAAACACAATGGAGAGAGAGAGAGATAAGGATCTTGTGATTCTCTAGTGCAGAAATATCTCGAGATATTTATTTAGTAATAACCTTTATGGATGATTGAATAAAATAGGGAAAAAGGTATATGGTGTACGACTTGCCACCGTGCAGAACCAAATTCCCATACGCATGATCATCTCATGTTTTCATATCTAAATTTGCCTTTTGATTTGGTCAGCGTTATTTTTAAAATCACTTTCTTAGAGTTTTTATTCGTTAGCTGACAAAATATCTAAAATCCCAAATTTAGGATGTTAAACAGTGTATTGTTAACTAGAGTGTTCAATAGAGAGAACACATCAACAAACAACAAGAATTTCTAAGAAACTTTATTTTTTTTAGTTAATTCGATTATTTAGTGGAAGATTATAATAATTCGCAAGATATTTTTTGAACTAAGATAAGAATTTGGTTCCCGGAACCTGGGCACTAAGCCACTAACCCAAAATAAAAATTCAAAAGCACCACAGTGAAATCACACGATTCTCCTCCCTACTTTGTTCTTCCATTACGAAGAACACCACTTTATTGCACTTTTTAGTCCTACTCTTCTCAGTTCTCATAGTTTCTCTCTAATAATTTATTCTCTTATAACAAAACGAACAAATTCCGATAGCCAAATATTGCCAAGAGCTATTCAAGAACACGAATGGCCACATGGTTAGGTTTTAGTTTCAATCCATATCGATAAATATCACAATTTGTTATATGCATCAATCCTGGTTCATGTTGTTACATCATACTGAGAGTTATTAGATAACAATCACCCTTTAATGACACATGTTTAAGATAATGGTTTGTCTAAAAAAATGATTCTAAACATCTGACAATGGCGATGCACAAACAACTCGAATCATCAAAGATGATAATATTAGGGACCTCTATTATTCAATTAGTTTCCTTACTTTTTTTTTTCTTTTTTTTTTTTTTACATTAGTGATCTGAACTTTAAAATCCCACAGATCCAAATAAACACAAAGAAAGAAAAATCAAATTAACCTTTGNAAAAAAAAAAAAAAAAAAAAAAAATCAAATTAACAAAGCTAACTTTTGTTCGAAACAAAACAAGGAGGAAGGCTAATGGATAAAGCTTGTCTCAAATGCAACTCATGAGCATGCCAAAAGGGTAATTCCACTTTAGCGCCTCGTTAACCTGCAGGAAAACATTAAGAAAAATGCAACACAAAAAAAACACTCAAACCACAAGACAAATTTTTTATCCGTTAAAATTAGGTCCAGCGGTGAGAAAGAACAGTGACACAGTTTGTCTCAGCACTTGGATCAGTAGTAACTCCATTTAATGCTTTATGAAACAAAACCGGAACAAACTGGAAAGTAAAGAAATAAAGCTTTGATGTGATCAGAGAAGAGAAGAGGAAGGCTCAAGGAAATTTTAGTTGAGAAGATGTTGCCAACCCCTTCTTCAATAAGTATATATCGCCAGTGTCAAAGTTACAAACTACTTGGCCATACTGTAACAATGTTCTACTTTCCATATCAAACCTTCTTATCTTCCCTAGTGTTTCTTTGATTGAGTTCATCAAGTCTCAATTTATTTTCTGTTAGTCAATTGGCTCAATGGTTGATAACGAATATAGAATCTTGAAGTCCTAAAATTTCAGAAATTGTATGCGGAAGTCAAACAATATGACAAACTACAAAAGAAAAGAACAAAAATCCTCCATGTTTTCACGTTAAGGATCTAATAATCAGAACTAGATGAACACTTCTGGAATCAAAATTTCGTATATTTATAGTGGAAAAAATGTTAACAACTTGATATCCTGTATACAATAAAAGTAAACTTTTAAAAGAGTCCTTAACAGAAATACAATAAAGAAAGACTAAAAGAGTGTGACATGGATTCTATCGGTGCATTTCATGAGGTGGAAAAGGATGGTAAACTAGTTTTGGTATACCATCACCCCAAGTATTCTCCTATACCCCAAACACTGACGGTAACCTCCTCCGCTGACCCTTCTTTTCAACCTCTTTTCTTATGTCCTCATAGACGATGGAGTAAAAACGCGCCGTCTATTATCTATTCAACCTTTCATCTGCCCAATGCTTCCCCCGAGTACACAACGGATTCTGGTGATCATCATGTAATGCCTTTGTTTTGGTGCAACAATAAAAAATTTGATAGCAGTGGTGGGTGCTTCGTATGCGGTAATTCAAATTTTGGCACAGACTATTACTTTTGTGAGCACTGTAATCAAAGTTTCCACAAAGAATGCGTTGAGTCTCCACTTCAAATCAAACATCCTTACCATCCTAAGCATTCTCTCCAACTTTCCCATTATAGATCTCAACTTCGTGATAATGAGTGTACCTATTGTAGAAGAAGTGCATACTTTCTCCTTTATCGTTGCACCATATGTCAGGTTTTTATGCATCCAACATGTGCGATGAAACCAATACCCTTTGTTATAGACCCACCTAAAAAACATGCCCACCCTCTCACTTTTTTCCCCAGACAAACTTCCTTAAATTGTGACGTTTGTGGTTTGTTGAGAAAAATTTATCCCACCTACGTTTGTTTCAGATGTAACTTTGTTGCTCATAATGATTGTATGAATTTCCCAAACATCATCAAGATATCGCGTCACCTACATCGTATCTCTTTCACTTTTTCTCTTCCATCCAGAGAAAGGGTTTGTGGCGTTTGTCGTCAAATTGCTAACGGTGATTATGGTGCATATACTTGTGACACATGTAGCGATTATGTTGTTCATCCAATATGTGCTATAGAGAAGGATGTGTGGGATGGAAAAGAACTCGAAGGTGTACCAGAAGAAGACGATATAACACAAGATGATGGACCGTTCGAGGTGATATCTGAAGGAAAGATACTTCATTTTCTTCATAAGCGTTATCTCCAACTTGAGGTCAGCAAAGTTTATGACGAAAACATGCTTTGTCAAGCGTGTGGCCTTCCTATCTATGAAGGTAACTTCTATGTTAGTATGGCGCGTGAGTACATCCTCCATGAAACATGTGCTAAGGCTCCCCGTAGAATCCAACATCCGTTACATCCTCATCCACTACATTTGGAGGTTGATGAGAGAAGCTTAAATGAGAGATATACTTACAGTTGCATCGCTTGTGGTTGTCTTTCTCTTGGATTTGCCTATGTGTGTAAATACGGGCTATGCACGGGGTCGTCGTTAAAGCTAGATGTAAAGTGTGCTCTAATTTCTGAGCCGTTTGAATACGAAGGTCATGAACATCCCTTGTTCCTAGCTTTAGGCCCGGAAATAAAACCCATATGTCACGTATGCAAAACAGAATGTCTAAATCCATTAAATTGCATCAAATGCAATTTTATTTTATGTTTCAAGTGTGCAACCTTACCATACAAAGCAAGGTATAAACATGACCCACACTTTCTCACAATTTCATGTGGTGAAGAAGTACGTGCGAAAGAATGGTGTGAAATATGCGAACTTAATCTAAAAGATACATACACAGAAGTATTCTACCGGTGCAATGAGTGTTTCACAACTTGTCATATCGAATGCTTACTTGGTGGAAACCCAAATATGAAGCCCGGTCAATATTTCTATATGAGGGGATCGTGGATACAAATTCTTCCCAAATGTAATACTTCTCGACCATCATGTCATTCTTGCAAGAAACGTTGTGTAGGGAGAATATATGCTTTACACCGCGATCGTATAGCATGTTCATATTACTGTATGGAAAATTTGTATGAACGTTTGTATGACTTTCGAATGGTGAGACCAAATGTTGACAAAAGAAGGTATAGTTTCTCAAAAAGATAAAATAAATAAAAGTGTAGTTTCTCTTTGACGGTCATGCTTAGTCTCTTTGTATTCTATTCTATAATCTTTTTTGACTTATATGCTTTAATTTTGTACCATTCAATTTATGAATTATGGTCAATATAATTTTAATCAAGTAGTTACTGTATTTTAGTGGGAGAATGAAGTTTTCAGAAGTATTGGATAGGAATTACACACGATTTAATGTGGAGTCATACATGATTTTAATTGTGAGTTAATTAAAAATAAATTTTATAATTTTGATTTATAAAGAAATGCTAAGTGTTTGTGTGTTTCGGTAAGAAAAGTGAAATCTTACATTTATATATATGATTTAGAGTGGAGAGAAATATTTGAAAAATGAGGAGTACATAACTTTTTAAAAATACTAGCTAGTGTCATATTATTTTATACTCCATCTTGGAATCTCTTGACATAACATAATATCTTAACTCTAATATACATACAATTATTCGGATTTGTAGATATAGGCCTTGTTCTTTTGCACGTCGCTAGCGATCCAATCCAGCGACATAAAAATTAACTTTATTTTAACCTAGATTTGAAACAAATATGAAATTAACGACTGTTTTCAGGTCAGAGAGAAGGAGTTTAGAGTGGCAAGAAAATCCAGCTATGTCAGCGACAAAAAACCTGGGAAAGAAGCTCTATAAAAAAAAAAACCCAATGACTTTCAGTTGTTGTTGTGCTCGTCGACGACCTGCAAACGAACAGAGCCATACTTTCATGTTAAGTTTACGGTTTAGTTTTAAAATCATGAGATTTTCATGACACGCAATTTTTAAGTTATTGGATGGACTGTTTTGGTTTATATTTTCTAATATAGCGTTTAATTTTTAAATAACCACTTTATCGTGTACAGTAGTACTATATAGCTTACCAACTTTTCATCATGTTTTTGGATTTTGAAAGGCATGATAATATGGATGGTTTTTAATCATGTTCATGTTGTAAAAATATATACAGGGTTATGACGTGATGAGATAGTAAAAAGAATTTAATTACAATTTCAACAACGTATTAATCGTCATTATTTTGTCATGACTTGCTCTACATTATTTTGTTTATAATTTTTTCAATATTATTTCCTCTTTCATCATGCCATGTAATGTAATTAGTAATTCACGAAGAGAGAATGTTTACACATTCTAAAACCACGACAAGAGACACTTAACTCGATCTTCAAGCACATACTTTCTATGAGATTTGTTAGAGATTGTAATGGAACACACAAAGCAAACTGATCAAGACAAAGACAAAGATTGACCGGAGCCTATAGAATCTTGAAGTCAAGAAATTTCAGAAATGACAAAAACTATATGCAAAGAAAAGTTGATTCTTTATTTGCATGTAAAGAAGAACATTATTGCACTACAAAGATTAGAACAACCATCATATTTTCACGTTAAGGATCTAGTAGTCTAAATAAAGTAGAAGCATATTTTTAACATCAAATTTTCATATATTTATATGGCAAAAATTGTTAACAACTCAGCATCCTGTGTAATATTTTTTTTAAAAGCTTATGGTAAAGTAAAACTAAAGAAAGGCTAGCACAATCATGGATTCTAACGGTGGCTTTCATTAGGTGGAAAAAGATGGTAAACTATTTCTGGTATACCATCACCCAAAATATTGTCCCATACCCCAAACACAGACCCTAACCTCTTCCCATGACCTTCTTCTTCAACCTCTTTTCTTATGCCCCAAGATACAATGTAGAAAAAACGTTGTCCATTTTTCAGCAACTTTCCCGCTAAATTCTTCCCCCGAATACATCTTTCCTACAACAACGAATTCTAATGATCATCATGTAATGCCTTTGTTTTGGTGCAATAATAAAGAATTTGATGTTAGCGGTGGGTAGGGATGTTAATATGGGTCAGCGAACATATTTATTAAATGGGTATATTGAATTAAAATGCATTTATATCTATTTATGAGAAAAACTTAAATGTGGTTAAATGGGTTTCCCCATTTAGTCCTATTAAATATATGAGTTTTATCATAAATAAATGGGTACCCATCTAAACCCATTTGTATTGATATACTTATTAAATATTGATCATGTAAAATTATATTTTTCTGTTAAATTGTAAAATCTCATTTTCCTGCCAATAACATTAAATTATCTTTCATTAAAAACATGTTTTGTTATCAAAATATTTTGTGGCCAAAATTACAAAGCCACAAAATTGCACATTATCACTTAAGTTATACATTTAAATGGTTTAATAGGTTAATTGGGACAATATATCTTTAAATGGGTATGATTTAATGGGTTTCAAATATATATGAGCTGAAATGGATTTATACTTAAATGGGATAGGTTTAAATGGGATGAGTTTAAATGGGGTGGGTTTACCTATTTTAACATCCCTAGCGGTGGGTGTAACAGATGCCATGGTTCAAATTTCGGCACAGACTATTATTTTTGTGAATACTGTGATCAAAATTTCCACAAAGAATGTGTTCAGTCTCCACTTAAAATCAAACATCCTTACCATCTTAAACATTCTCTCCAACTTTCCTTTCACCATCCTCAAGCTCGCACTATTGAGTGTTTCTGTTGCGGAAAAAGAGCAAAATATATGGTTTATCATTGTAACATATGTCAGGCTTTTATGCATCCAACATGTGCGATGAAACCAATACCCTTTGTTATAGACCCACCAAAAAAACATGTCCATCCTCTCACATTTTTCCCCAGACAAACTTCTTTTACTTGTAACGTTTGTGGTTTGTTGAGAAAATTTTATCCCACCTACGTTTGTCTCAGATGCAACTTTGTAGCTCATATTGATTGTATGAGTTTCCCAAACGTCATCAAGATATCACGTCACCAACATCGTATCTCTTTCACTTTTTCTCTTCCATCGAGAGGATGGTTTTGTGGAGTTTGTCGTCAAAGTGTTAACGGTGATTATGGTGCATATACTTGTGACAAGTGTAGTGATTATGTTGCTCATCCAATATGTGCTACTGGGAAGAATGTGTGGGATGGAAAAGAGCTCGAAGGTGTACCAGAAGAAGGTGATATAACACAAGATCTTGAGCCGTTCAATGTGATATCGGAAGGAGTGATACTTTATTTTCTTCATGGCCATCATCTTCGGCTTGAAGTCAGCCTACTTTATGACGGAAATAAGGTCTGTCAAGCATGTGTCCTTCCTATCTATGAAGGTAACTTCTATGTTTGTATGGAGTGTGACTTCATCCTCCATGAAAAATGTGCTAAGGCTCCTCGTAGAATTCAACATGCATTACATCCTCATCCATTTACATTGAAAGAGTCCAGTGAACATAGTATATGTTATTTCACATGCAATGCTTGTGATTGTAAATGTGGTGGCTTTGTCTATGAGTGTCGGACAGAGGGATGCACCTTCAATCTAGATGTAAGATGTGCTTCCATTGTTGAGTGGTTTTATTACAAAGGTCATGAAGATCCCTTGTTCCTAGCTTTAGACCAATAAGTAAAACTCATATGTCACGTATGCAAAAGAACATGTAAAAAAAAACTAAATTGCATCAAATGCAATTTTGTTGTTTGTTTCAAGTGTGCTACTTTACCATACAAAGCAAGGTATAAACATGACACACACTTTCTCACAGTTTCATGTGGTGAAGAAGTAAGTGAGAAAGATTGGTGTGAGGTGTGCGAACGCAATCTAAAAGATACAAGAACAAAAGTGTTCTACTGGTGCAATGAGTGCTTCACCACTTTTCATATTGAATGCTTATTCGGAGAAGACCCATATATGAAGCTCGGTCAATATTTAGACTATTGGGGGAAGATTCAAATTCTTGGCAAATGTAAAATCTCTCGACCATTATGCGATTCTTGCAAGAAACGTTGTCAAGGAAAAATATTTAAGAGAGGCAACAGCATAGCATGTTCTCTGGAATGTATGGTTCCTAACCTTTATTAAATCTAGAGTGTAGATTCTCTTTGTACTTTAAATTTGGTTCATCTGGTACGCTGTTAGCTTTGATGATTTGGAAATTGGAAAGTGACACAAAGCTGATTTCACACAAGGCAGAGAAGAGACAGAAACATGATGTAGAATAGATTACTAGTGAGAAAGAAACAAAACAAGTCTAATTAATACACACAATACTAAGAATCATCAGAGTCTTCTGGATCCTCCACTGATGACTCCGCTTGATCTTCGTCTTCTCCTACTGCATTACCATCAAAAATTGTTGAAATTGAAATAAAACAAACAAACAAACAGAGAAAATAAGAAGAAAGTCACAAACCTTGGAGTTCTAGTCCCCTAAGAATGGCATTAAACTGATTCCTCAACTCACGCAGTTCCGCAAGAGCTCTCTGAATCCGCTGAATGAGATGGTTCTCTTCACCGGCGGCGTTCACCACCAGCCGGCGCTGAGTAGCCGAAGGAGGAGGAGGAGCCGCTTCTTCTTCGTACAATGGAGGGTCAACAACAACTGGTTTTGGAACGGCATCAATCTCTTCCATCTAAAAAATCAAACTAAAAAAAAATATCAAAAAAAAAAATCACAGCTTTTTCAATTTTAAAGCCCCAATCGATTTTACAATATCGTAAAAAAACCAATCGACCCATCAATCGAAAAAGGCACTCAGTTTCTCTGCTAAGGTTCACAAATCGAACTGATTAGACGAAGAAAGATAGAGACTTTACCGGAGTAAATGTTATTACTGATCGGCGAGGATGCAATAGTGCGGTGGAGACAAAGAGATGAGAGAGAGACACAGACTCGAGAGTGTCCAAAAGACAAAGATGGTAGCTGACCACTGCATATATAATATATATATATATATAATTAAGGTTTTCTCGACTTAACCAAATCCCCAACCGAACCAAACCGCACGTAACCAATTCTCGGTTCAATTTGATTTTAAAACGTGCCAACAGAAATTTATAAGAATTATT
This sequence comes from Camelina sativa, assembly GCF_000633955.1. Classification (NCBI taxonomy): domain Eukaryota; kingdom Viridiplantae; phylum Streptophyta; class Magnoliopsida; order Brassicales; family Brassicaceae; genus Camelina; species Camelina sativa. Next base: position 21,927,654 of record NC_025690.1, read on the forward strand.
TTATGAAACACAAAAAAGTGTAATAAGCTTGGGATAAAAATAAGAGTTATTTGGCAAAATACACAGTTTTTAAAACAAAATTGTAAAAGCAGTACAATCAATATTTACAATTAGCAGATTCCACATTTTTTATTATTTTCTACTATTCACAAGACATTTCAACCATCATCAACATTTCATATTTACAACACATGTCATTGAGTAATTTTTTTTTTAAATATACTCCCTACAATCTCAAAAACAAAAATGATGGGTAATTAAAATTGGTTTTCTAAAAAATTTTAAAGATGTAAAAATCTATGGTTTTTTTTTTTAAATTTGATATGCATTTTTGATGATTTTATTTGATAATGTTAAATATTTTTTACAAAATTTGTATCCGTACACATTATTAAGTGTACAAATGTCCGTACACATTATTAAGTGTACATATGTTTGTACACATTATTAAGTGTACAAATATAATTTGTTTAATTTTTAGAGTTTTAGATATCTATATCACAATGGTTTTATTCAAATTACATTTGTATACTTAATATTGTGTGTTTGTATACTTTATAAAATATATAGACATCTGTACACTAAATAAGGTGTACGGATACAAAAGATGTATATAATATATTTAAAAGTTATTAAATAGAATTCATATCATATTGTAAAGAAAAAAACATATATTTTTTTTGTGTCCAAGAAATTTTGTAAAAAAATATTATATTAACAATTATTTAAATAATTATGATTGAAGGAAAAAAAAAACTTTATTTCTCACCCACACATATACCCTTTTGGTAATCTTCTCATCCAAACTTATGTCCCACAACTCTCTTATCTCACACATTCTCTATTACACAAAATCTATTTTTCCAGTTTTGAATAGTAAATGTATTAGTTTACCAATTAAGTTTCCAAAATGTATTAATACGCAAACAAACCCTAAAAATAATACAAATCCCAATTCTCGGTTCAATTTGATTTACTGTTGGTGTACATAACAACAGCCTGTGTAATGACAATGTATACAAAGAATGATAATCCTGAACCCCACTTGCCAAAGAATAGTGAGAGATGTACATGTGTAAATATGAATTTGGCTGCAGGCAGCGTTTTTAATCAGTTCATCACGACCAGACCCATCATTTTAGTTTTTTTCTACAAGTTTGTGCCTATGGAAATTTTCAAAACAAGCAGCCACGTTTAAAGGCTCAATATTGCAACTTTAACTGCCTCAACAATGGCTATTCTACAATTCAACAAATCGAAAGAGAAGGAAGGAAGGAAGAAACATAAATCTCAAATGGGTTTCTTCTCAAAATCTAAAAAAGAATCAGAGGGGTCTCTCAAAGACTCAAAGTTCTTAGTTTCGTACCTGAATTCGACAGAGATTGAAGGGAAGCAGATGGTATCGCTGGAGATTGAAGGAAATCAGATGGTATCGCTGGAGAAATCATCAAAAGAATATCGCCGAACAAGTTTTAAGAAAATGAGAAATGAGTTTAAAGATTTTCCTGAAATCGATTTTGACCTAGAATGGTCCGATCAATGGGCTGACCAATGTCCAGATTGTCCGACCCGTGTTTTGTCCGTGGGCGTTGTTGGACATAGACCGTTTAAGCCATTTTGACAGCTCTACATTATATTACTATAGGGTTAAGGATTTTCTGACTTGTAAGAGCCAAAGAGCAAATTGCATAACCCAAAGCCTAGCTTCAACTGAGAATCCTTCAAGCCATATCTTAAGCCATTTCATCAACGATTTCTTTTCAGACCTTTTGGCCTCTAAAACAGCTTGGGAAGATACTTTCCCTATGATCAAGAACGACTCCAGCGACGATCCTTGCATTAGTTCATTGTTTACCGACCTGAGACAGTCGTTTGTTTTCAGCATCAGGAGGATCACCCGTGGCAATCTCCTGAGAAGCTCTGAGATTTCGGAGAAGTACTGTGATGCATACATCTGCAGCTCTGATACATCTTCATTGCTGCCTTTGATGACTAAATGATCCACTGATGTGTCGATCACTTGCTTCCATGGTCTCATTGTAAGAATCCCAGCGAATAGAACATAGAGATCATCTCCAGCGCCTAGTTTCGTGCTGTGTTCTTTGATGGCTTTAGCATCCGAAAATACCAATGCTTTCCATAGCGAGGCATAGTTGAATCTTGTGTTGAAGTCAAGCTCCTTGTAGAAGCCATGGTCAAGAAGCACTAACTGTGGTTTTCTCTTCCCATAGATGTTCCTTTTACCAGAAGGATCTGGACGAACAATCAAATTGGCAGCGTGTGGGTCACAATGCACAAACCCATGTTTAAACATCATTTCTGCAAAAGCTTGACTCACCTGCAAAAGAAGAGTTTAAGTTTGTTTCTTCATAATAGGTTACAAGGTATTATGAAGATAAGTATTTGAAATTACCAAACTCTTACTTGAACGGCAATTACTATTTTCTTTTCAACTGGGTGCTATTTAACTGAATTCAAGAAATGCATGATATCTTAAAGATCAAAGATGACACAGCTTACCAGCTTTGACACTTCATAGGGCTGGATTCCAAGTTTTCTGATCTTAGCCACATCGTTCACTTGAGCACCATCCATGAACTCCATTGTCAACACCTTAGAGGTACTTAAATTCCAATAGATTGTTGGCGCATAAACATACTCTGCAATATGGGGAGACAGCTTCCTAAAATTATCCAGACATTTCTCACTGTTTTTTGCCTCAACCATAAAATCTAGTTCCTGATGAAAATTACATTAATAAAAAAGAAAAAAAAAGCAATTAAAACATCAAACTAGTGACAGCAAAAACTCAATGTAGACCATACAAAAATGCTTCAGAATAGAAACCATTAAAGTCCCTCAAATATTAATGGAAAAAGATGCAAGCCATTAGCCGACAGATGAATATAATATTCAGAGAAACATATAGAATACTCTACAGACCTATTGAAGAAAACAACATATATGCTATGACTTATGAATCAGCTAAAGACACCAACCTTTGGTAAGCTTTCAGTCATTTCGTCTAACAACCACCTGCATAGTGCATACATGAGCCAGTATAAGCTAATTGCAAGAGGCCCACACTATATGAATTGTATACAGAAAATGAGAAAGTGGCTGCACCTATAGTCAAATGATGGGAATATCCGGTGCAAGGTATTCACTAAAACTCCCACAGCCGCAGTGTCAGCAGCTGCAGTGTCTGTCATGTGCGCATGTTGAACCTACAGAAAAAGATTCAAAAGCATAATAGAATAAACACAAGCGAACTCTCAACAAGTCCACAACTTTGATTATGTATTTGCAAAAAAACTTGTCCTTCCGCATACGTCAAAGACTAAAAGTAAACAGAAGTACCTTGACAGCAACTTTTTTTCCATCATGGGTGCGAGCAACATGAACTTGAGCAAGGGAAGCACTTGCAATTGGAACAGGGTCAAACTCATCAAATACCTGCAGAGCAAATACAAAAGCCAAATTGACAAGCCAAGAGAGATGCAGTCATAGCTAAAGCATTAAAACTCTGGTTCAATACATAAAGAATAGGTAAATAAAAAAAAGCACATACTTTGTCTGGCATCTCTCCAACCTCTTTCTTGAAAACCTCACATACTTGCTCATACGAAGAGACAGGGCATTTGTTCAACATGGACTCCCTCATAGTACGAACATACTCTTCAGGCACAAGATATTCCTTGAAACAAGAAACCGTAACATCCCGTTGGTTTTCTTAACATAACATAATAATTTCTTAACTTCAGACATTTCAATGGCAATAGAAAAGAAGATTAGCTTAACATACTAGTTGTCCTATATGCTGGCCAAGCTTGATATAGATTCCTCCATTTTTAAAGCAAAGCTCTTGAAGCTTTTGAGCTGACCTCAGGTGGACTTCATGTTTGACCTTAGCCCTCTCACTGCTTCCCTCAGCCAAACCCAACAATGAGTATTCATAATCTAACAACACAAACCAAAAAACATTTCAGACATCGACTAAATCAAATGTAAATATCAGCCAAACGTAATTAACGTTTGCTTCTACAAGCCGAAAGCTTTCTAATACGATTAGTGCAAGCCAATCTCAACACCAAACTAATCAAAAATCACAGATCAAAATCAATTGAGAAAACAAAAAATGATATTTTTTAAGGCATTGCAGCGAAACAAATCATGTAAAAGTATTCTCCTTTTATTGCTTTTTTTTGTTTTTGGCCGTACCAAAAGCTATAGAGGCGGCGGTTACGGTATTGCGGTAGAGACGGACGGGGATGGAGGTGCAAAGCTTGAGCGTGGTTGATGGGTCTTCGGAGGAAGCAACGAAGGCTGCGCCGGAACCACCGCATAAAGCGGTACCGACAACGAGAAGCTTCGTACGGGTTCTCCATAAGGATCGTGCCGCCATTGAGGAAGCCACGTACGCCCCAGCGGATCGGAGGAGGGAGATTTAGAGAAGCGAGCGAACGAACAAAAAAAACAAACGATTGTTATTCCGACAAGGCTAAATTTGCGTCAAATTGGTTCGGAGGGAAGAGCGGATTCGGATCTTGTTTGATTTGGGCTTTAACTATTGGGCTTTTAATGGGTCTGTCCTTTAAATCTAATTCAGTTACACTAATAACCAGATAACCGGTTGCCAATCGGTTTTGTTTTTGTAACCGAAATCGAACTGAAATTTCGGCTGCATAGGTTTGGTAATAAATAGAGAAAGTTTTTTGTAAGCTTGAGTGCATGATTTTTGTGAGCTGATAGGTCTTGACTTGACAAATTTAATTTTTGGTCAGTTTCGTAGGCCAAAAATCTATTGACTTCTTTTTGTTTGGTACTCTTTTTACGTGAAAAATCATTATTTTAATGGCCCTACTGTAATTATTGAGATGCAAATCTGACCGTTGCTACACAAATAAATCTATTACTATATCTTTAAACATAGTTGTATGATCAATATTTTGCATCATTTTTCCTTAAACTTGTCTTAGCATTTGCTCAAAATTTACTTAGTAATTGCATAATTTTTAGTTTTTCAATAATATTAACTGTAAAAAACTTAGAATATGTCATATATAATTTAATTAATAAATATTGGACAGTTAATGATATTCATTGTATATTTTGAAGATGTCACAGAACTATCTAAGTGGAGAGATTTTTCAAGAATCAGCCAGCTTTACTAATTTAAGTATTCTGTATATGAATAACAATCTGTTTACAAGAAAGAATGGAGAAGATTTGCTGAACTTGATCAAATTATTTGTGCTTGACATTTCGAAGAACTGTTTATCATGTGCTATTCCGAAGTTGTCACATAATGTTGTTTGCGTTTGATATGAGAAAGTTCTCTGGGAATATTCTGCTATAGAAATAGTAGTTATGTCTGATCATATACGGGATAGTCTAAATGAAATATTCAATTTCTAACAACGCTAAATTTGCGTCTATATCTTATCATCAAATTTGGAAGCATTAAAAGAGAAAACGTTTAAGATCTCAATCACCATAAAATACTTCTTAAAATATCGGATTCATCAATAGTTCACTGTTCGTTTAAAAAAAAAAATCTACAGTGAAACAAAGTATAAAAATAATCGCTTTAGTACACATTAGGTTAATAAAATAAACGGGCATATGCATGTGGTCACATGGCTTAAATCGGTGGGTTCCTTCATTCCCGTATGTGTTTGTGTTTAACGAGTCTCGGTTCATTTTCTTCGGCGGGATAGGGATGGGTCTAAATACAATATTTTACATAGTAACGATTTATATACATTGTGATGACTTTAACGTTAACCATATCTATATACACTGTGATGACTTTCAAAAACTCAACTCTATTTCATTGTATGTAAACGAAAATCAAGAAATTTAAAATAGAATGTTCCAATTATTGAGATTTGTATATATATGCTTCACGCTATTTAGGTTTTACCGTTATCATACGGAAGCTGAAATCTGAAAACTCCGAACACTATTTTGGTTTTAATTTAATTGCAAGTCTTAGTCAGCTCTCTCGATGATACGCCAGTCAAAGGACTCCAAGACCAGGAAGTTTCTCTCTACAATATTTTTTAGATTGTTTCACTTTAGAAAGGGGCGAACAAAAAAAACAAACTAACGGCTACAACTAGGTCTTATTATTATTATTTTTTTGTTTTTTGGGCAAACTGCTACAACTCTTATATTCATCAAAATTTTAACGTTTGAGAAATGTAAATTTCCAATATACAGTACAGTATTTATATGTCAATGTAGATTCATTATAATGGATCAACATCAATCGTCATCATCATCTCATTTTGCCTCATGGACCTTCTAGTAAATTATGCTTTGTATTAGTGACATTAAAAATCAGCATCCTACATTCAAAAAAAAAAAAAAAAATCAGCATCCTAAATCAGTAATCCCATATTCATCCAAATTAACTGTCGTACTAAATATAATTATTATATAAGTTTTAACAAATATGTAAACTAAGTATTAACTATGATGAATCAACATTTTCAATTCATCTCACGATCTTATAAAAATTAATAAAATATACACTACATATAGAAGAAAAAAAATCAACGACAAGAAGTAACATATATAATTATGTTTATATATAGAAATCCAGGGGGGTAAAAAATAAAAATAATATAGAAAGATAATTTACCAAAAGAATCCAATAATTCTATATTTAATAAAATATTCCAAAGTCCAACGAGAAAAATCATTATTATCATTATTATTATTATAAATTAATAATCCCTTTAGTATTTACCGTCGCATCATCATCGTCCTCGTTCTCGTCGTCCACCTTTTAAAAACCCTCTCAAAGGCCTCCCTTCTCTTTTAAAATAAATCATCTCTCTGTGTAAATCTGATTCAATGGGTTTTAGCAAAGAAGAGATTAGTAAAAGCAGAAAGCTTTCGTCATCTCTATGGAGAGGAATCAAATCTGTATTCGTTTTATTCACAATGTTCCTCTCTTTTCTCCTCGTCTCTGCTCCGATCTTTCTCGCCGTCGCCGATGCTCTCCTCCCTTCCGCTCTCCTCCACCGTCTCTCTTCGCCGACTAATCTCTCTTCTCATCTCACCAACTACGATTTCCGTCACTCCGTCATCGATATACCCTTAATCTCAATCATTAGATCCGCCGTTATACTCTGTGAGTACAAAAAAGATTCATACTTTACTAAAACGAAAACAGAGCAAATTACTCTGTTTTAGAAGGAAATCAAAAACTCTAGTCTGATTTTTGTAACGTGTAAACAGGTCTTTATGGACTATGTGACGGACCAAAACTCTCTAGAGGACCGTATCTGACAATAACAATGATATGCTCAGTCTCGTCTCTAATCTACGTTTCGTTAAAAGCGGCGTTTATGTTCGGTGAGCCACAGATCGGAGACGGCGGAGGAAGCTACTTCAGAGCGGCGGAAGTAGCTCTGTTCCTCTGCTCCTCTGTTTTAGCAATAGGTCACATCGTTGTAGCGTATCGAACAAGTTGTAGAGAAAGAAAAAAGCTTCTCGTCTTCAAAATCGACATTGAAGCTGTAAGTTCACTCCTTCTTCTTCTTCCCTTGTTAATTCCGCCGTTACAGAAATTTTATTATTTACTAATTTTAATTCGATTTTGATTGATTCATTACATTAAAAGATAGGGCCAACGACAATAATACCAAGTTGCATTATTATTTTTTTTTTTCAAATCTAGGACGAATATTATTAGATTTTAGATTTTTTTTTTTTTTTACCCTGCACACTAAGATATCGTAATCAGACTCGGTCAGAGATGGCATGTGAATGTAATTGTCAATGTTAAATATTTTACATATTGTCATATTTGGTCCTTTGGGATTCTAGAAACTCGATGAGATGTGTCTTTCCAACTTGTTTGGTTAGGAAAAGACTCTATTTTGGGTGAAAGTAGCAACGGAAAACAAATTGAAGTTGAGTTTAAAGACTTTTCTTATATAGTTTTATAGGTTAGAATCTCATGTGGAAACCGTGTGTAACCTAATTTTCTTCGTCTTTTTTTTTTATAATAATAACAACATATTTAATTATAAAAATCCGACAGAACACGTCACGCCTCACGCATGCTTCATGATTTTGTTCTCATCGAGACAAATCTATCATCCTCTTTTTTAGTTTATAGTTATTGATAATTTAATATTATCCAATGGGGAAACTAATAGGGTTTATGTGTGTTTTGATTTGATCCATTTTTTTCAGGTTTCGGCTTGTAAAAACGTGTACCCGAGATATCAAAAGATCCTACAACAAGAGAGACTCAAATAGAGACGTATTTTTTTTTTCAGGAGAATCACAATACTTGTAAATATGTATACGCACACCTCAACATGTAAATATTATTAAGAATACGACGTATAAATGTAGCTTCTTCGTTTGCCTTTCGGCGTTGACCCATCAACGATCCTTCGCTTTTAAGTTTCGGGTAACCAAACCTAAATCTTATCCTCTTCTATTTTTCTTGCTTACGTAGTTGTTTGTACATATGTATTCTCTTTCTTTTATTGAATAAAATTGAGTTCTATAAGTGTGTGTTTGTTAGTAGTATTTAATTGGGAAGTGATATAATGGACGAACCAAAGTTGAGTGCCTTTTTGCTGATAATGTTTGTTTATTTGGTTAACAGAAGGATCCAAAGCGGAAAGAACAAATCAGGAATGAAGATTATATATAACCTATGCTTTGTTTTTATATGAGACAACTCATATGAATTGGCAGTTGTTAGCTTTAACATTAGATTAGTTAGGGCGGATTTGTAATTAATCCAAGAGTTCATCAATAACAAAGGAAGCCTAAGGCATCTTTTTTGTTTTTGTCTCTCCGTTTTATATACATGTTTATGTTTGTGCTTTTATTATTGGTTTTGATATATGTTTGTAATTGTAAGCATAATAAAGCACATAGTATGTGATATGTCCGCGTGAATTGCATTTATACGTCACCAAAAAAATTTATATACGAATCGTAAAGCAACCTTTTTACGATCATTATCTTTAACTTACATTCTAAATATTTGGATTATTTTAACAAAAATAGATATTTGGATTAATCAAAGATGTCTCAGTTTTATTTAATAATCAAATTAGAAAGTCTTTGTGAATTCGTATGAAACTTCAAGTCCTCCTCAAGTTCACTGAATTTTTCTTTATTTTATTTGTATTTCTAATTTTTAATTGCAAACTCTAACTTTCTACGTTACCGTGTTTTTAAGTTATAACTTTAGACTGTGGGGATGTCTATAACAAAACCTTACCAAGCATAAGGAGAAATAGGCCTAATTCAGTTTGATTACTAGAACGAAACACCGATTTAAAAGCTGAGCGGCATTTTAGTTTCAGTTAGCCAGTTCTACCTAGTACCTACATAGTTTGATTATAAAAAGCCTTTGGAATTGAAATGTATGAAAATGGAAGAACTCAAACCGAAACCAATCTGTATTTAGAAAATCATTCTCTTCAAATTAAGATATTCTATTCTATATGATAAAACACACCAAAACCAAAGTATTGGCCTAAATATACCAAAGCTAAAGTTATATTACCAAACTAATTGTCTGACTACTAGACAAAAATTGGAAACACACGATTTAAGAGGCATTTTGAAGTTTAGGTTTAATGGGCTTCTATAAACGGGCTTTATGGGGACATAACTTTTAACTGGGACCAAAGTCTTTTCTATATTGTGAAATAGACAAAAGAAATCCTAAAAAACAAAAGAAAACAAAAGAAAGAAAATACCTTAAATACAGACACCTACCATAACGAAAGAGAGAGTGCGACGTCATTAAAAAGTAGCGACACCACAAAAGAAAAAAGGGTAAAGAGAGAGACCAATCACAGAAGATAACGCTGAGATAAGGCTTCTTACATTTACCATCACATATAAACATACACGTCATTATTATTCCAAGAAAAAAAAGAAATAAACTATATGTTATAACATTGGAATCATCAGTGTCTCTACGCAGTAGTATCATATCACACCAAACTCAAATATGGCTACTACCACTGCAGCAGCAGCCTCAGGTATCTTTGGGATCCGGATTCAAGATCCTAGGCGTGGAACCGGTAGGTTCCAAGCCCGGTTTGGGGGGTTTAATTTCGGGAAAAAGGAACCTGCTCCACCTCCAAAGAAGTCAAAGCCGGTCAAAGACGGGTTTGGGGGGTTTAGTTTCGGGAAAAAGAAACCTGTTCCACCGCCAAAGAGGTCAAAGCAGGTCCAAGACGACGGAGACAGACTAGTCTGGTTCCCCGGCGCAAACCCGCCTGAATGGTTGGACGGATCGATGATCGGAGACCGTGGTTTCGACCCTTTCGGTTTAGGTAAACCGGCTGAGTATCTTCAGTTCGATTTCGACGAGCTTGACCAAAACCTTGCCAAGAACGTGGCGGGTGACGTCATCGGGGTCATCCAAGAGTCGTCGGAGATCAAAGCGACGCCGTTTCAACCGTACACTGAAGTCTTTGGGATCCAACGGTTCAGAGAATGTGAGCTGATCCATGGAAGGTGGGCCATGCTTGGTACTCTTGGCGCCCTCGCTGTCGAGGGTCTCACCGGAATCGCATGGCAAGACGCCGGAAAGGTACACTCATATAGCCGTCACTAATATAGCTTCCACGTGGACAATCGTGCGTCATTCGTTGTACTTAAATTAGAATTTGTTAGATAAAATAAAAAGTAAAATATGAGGCATATATAATATAGGTGAAAACATGCATGCAGATTTGTAACCAAAAGCTTAATTTTTTAAGGGGTTTAACTTTAAATTTATTGCGGTTTATCATATAAAAAATTTTGGTATGTTGTTCGTGTTATTATGAATCTCGGTTCGGTATTGGATTGATGCATTCCGGTTTGGTTTGTCTTAGGTTGAATTGGTGGAAGGGTCGTCGTATTTGGGACAGCCATTGCCGTTCTCGTTGACGACGTTGATATGGATAGAGGTGTTAGTGGTCGGGTACATCGAGTTCCAACGTAACGCTGAGCTGGAACCTGAGAAACGGATTTACCCGGGTGGGTATTTTGACCCGCTGGGACTCGCGTCTGATCCAGAGAAGTCGGATGCATTGAAGCTGGCGGAGATAAAGCACTCTCGTCTCGCTATGGTCGCATTTCTCATCTTTGCTCTTCAGGCGGCCTTTACAGGCAAAGGCCCCATCAGCTTCCTTGCCACCTTTAGCAGTTAAGGGATGAGCCTTTCTATCTTTATTTTATCCAAAAAAAAAACAATCTTATACTTTTAAAACTGTATTATGTATCAGAGGTCGTTTATTTGTTTGGTGTTGTTGGAACTGGTTTATATATCGTATGTTGATCTTGTGTGTAAAGCAGGCTTGGTTGAGTTAATTAATACTTCTCTGCCATTACAATCACATATTATCATTCTCTTTAATACTTGTTTGATGTGATGAGACTAATTAATTAGTAATCATTTGATACGTGACAAGTCTCTAAAAAAAAAAAAAGAATTTCGCTAGCTACCTATATGATAAAATTGCCATACTATATAGAAGATAATATTGCAAAGTGGATGGTAAGAACTTTGTCAAAACAAAACTTATGTAATTATATTGGACGATGTTCTTATAACAAAACCAAAATCTAATGAAGTCATCATACATAACATATTGCATATCTATCCATCATTCATTTTGATTGAACCCACAAAATACCCGATGGTGTAACTTGTGAGAGCAACCTTGTTGGGCTAGAGGGTAGCTAGTTGGCCTACACGGAATTAATATCTAGGCACTTTAAAAAGATTATCATACCAAAACTCGATTTACTTGACCATCCAAATAATGGCTTGACTTTGATTTTTTTTCTTTACAATAAACAAACTCCTTGTCGTATTCTTAAAGACAATATGATAGACTGTATAATCTGTGTTGTTGGTAAAGATAAGATATGACATCGGAGCCAAAAAGAAAAGTAAAGATATCATATTTTTCTTGATTATTAAATAATAGAAGGGAGAAAACTATTGTTAAGTAAGGAATCATACGCTTATTATATGACATCCCGTTTAAATTTTGCATGATTACTCATAATATACATGTACATTATATTTGTTACTTTACAACACATGTAGAAAACTACAATTTCAATAAAATCTTGAAATGAATAGACAAAAAAAAAAGGTATAAAGAAAGTGTAAGAAAGCAATAAAATATACATGAATATAGAAAATGCGATTGGTGAAGAGTACACGTTGTCCAACTTTTCTGGGATGAGGAAGAAAAATAAGAGTGAATAATTCAGAAAAGACGTTATACCTTCCCCATCCACATTATTTTTCATTTGCTTAACTGCAGAACAACACCAAATTCAACCCAATCAAGTTTTGATTTGTGTCCATACAGAGAAAGAGTCTGAATTGTTCTGTCCCGAATTTCTATTCTTTTTGTTTTGTTTTTCTTGTTAAGATCGAAAGCTCTGTTTAGCAGATTTTGAGTTCTTGATTTGTATCAAGATGGGGAGGTTGTTTGTTGTGAATCTTGAAGGGAAGATCTATAGCTGTAAACACTGTAAGACCCATCTTGCTACTTATGAAGACATTATCTCCAAGGTTTTTGTCTCTTTTCTTGTCCCTTTTCTCAATTCTTGACTTTTTTTCTTTTTCTGTATATTATTTATTATGTGTTTGTGATGAATCTGTTTTTGCTGTTGTTCTGCATGCTCATCAAATTTGAGTGAATTATATAATGATAGATAGTTCTCTAGAAGAGATGTGGTGGTGTGTTGATTCTTCTTTAATGGGATCATGAGAAATACTTGATTCTTGTTTATTGGGATCATGCTATTTAAGAACAATTGTAATTTTGAAAGCTTAAATTAGTTTCAGAGTTTTGAATTTTGAGTTACTACATTGTTGAAGTTATGGTTCAATTTGCCATTAAGCAGATAATGATTTCATTAGTTTTAAAATTCAAATTATAGTTGTTAACGTTGAGTTCCCCTATGCTGATGATCTATTCATCTGAAAACTGATTTGATCGTTTTTTACTCTCCTTGTGGTCTAAGATAGGTTATCTTTATGCTTCTTGAGAATAAAAGATAGTTAAAGCTACTGAGCTTTCCCTGACTCTGCATTTGTTGTTGCTTGAGCTAATAGTGTTTGTTGTGTGTTTTATGTTTCTTGTTTAGTCTTTTCACTGCAAGAATGGGAAAGCTTATCTCTTCAATAAGGTGTAAGTGTTTCTTATTTCTAAGCAATCTCATGATGATCATCGTCATCCAATACTTGCTAAATTGTGATGGCGTTTCTGATGATCTGGTTTAGTGCCAATGTTTCAATGGGAGAGACTGAAGAAAGACTGATGATGACTGGAAAACATACTGTTGCTGACATTTTCTGTGTATCTTGTGGATCAATCGTTGGCTGGAGATATGTAAGCTAGCCAGACATCGACTGTTCTAATAAGAACCTATCCGTGTTCGAATTCTTCGGGTGGTTTTAACCTTTTTAAGTTGTGTGTTCTGTTGTTTACCAGGAGACTGCTCATGAGAAGAATCAAAAGTACAAAGAAGGAAAATCTGTTCTTGAAAGGTTATATATCCAACATATCAGGACTTGAGTTTCCAAGAACACCGGGTTTTGATTTATGAAATTGTTGTCCTGACAGATTTAAGATATCGGGTCCTGATGGGAGCAACTATTGGGTGAGTAGCCATGGAAGGCATATTGGTGGAAGTGATGCAGATGATGCTTGAAACCATCTCTCTCTGATTTGACATTTGCTGTAAATGTAAATTCTTCAACCTCCAATCCAAATTGTTGTAATAAGACTAACAAAAACCTCCTTCTCTTGCATTATTTACCTCTCAGTAAATAAAATCTGATTCTATGTAATGGATGATTATCTCATGGTTTTCATGTGAAACCATCTTAAACCTAAATACTTCATTTTACAATAAATGTTCCTCTAAATTTTGTATCATGTGTTTTACTAAACAAAAAATGAGGTATTGCCTTTGGAAATAATTAGTATACAGAATTCCATAGCACTTGACATTTTTCTCTTTCACTTTTATCAGTCGACGCAAAGATTTGAAAGCCATCAGTCTTTCTCAATTTGGACCAAACGATGTTTTGGTTGGAACTGTACGGAATCTGGGTCGAGTTACCAATTTAGTACCATTAAAATGCATCGAATAGTCAGACAGAACTCGGAAAGCGAAACGGGTCGCAAAAATATGTCCAATGCTAAAATTTGGAGGCTTATATATAGATTAAAGGTGAAAAAATGTGGTTTTGGTCAACAAATCCTTTAACCAATGGTGGCTTAGTGCTTACTGACCAAACCCACAAATAGTCAATTGATCAGTCTTCTTTGTGATGTTAGGCTTGGCTTATTTCTTCCTTTCCTGCTAACTACTACACTTTTCTCCCCCAAAGTGTAGTTAGCTGAGATAACACATTGAGATTAAAACAAAGAATAGTCGAATGGAGTTGGACCGGTTGACCATTTGCTCTCCTTAAATCCATCATCTACACACACATCAATTCTTAAAGAAAAGTACTTATCATTTTGAGATACTTTTCTAACATGGAGAGCTTCTTCATCCTCCGTTGCTTCTTGTTATTCTTCTTCTTCTTCTTCTTCAATGGATCATTTGCTGCTGGAGGCAAGTTATGGAGTATAAGGGAGATGTCGGAGATGGCTGGTTATGGGGAACACAAACTCTCCTCTGTAGTTATAACCGGTTCTGTTCTTTGCAACACCCCTGTTTCAGGTATTCTCTGTTAGGATTCCACATCAAAAGTTGGATGTCTTTCAGTTGGAAGCTCATGAACCTTAATAGCCTCTACGCTACGTCGTCCAAGTCTAATGCTTTCTGTTTACATGATCTTATAGGTGCAACTGTTGCTATTAAGTGTCACACTGAATTCAAAAAGAGATCAAAATGGGTAAAAGGTGTTACTGATGACTTTGGAGAATTTGTCATCCATCTTCCTTCTCATCTACACGCAATTCCGCAACTCGAAAAGGCTTGTTTCGTCAAACCAATACATGTGCCGAAGCACTATCGCAGATGTTATCACACTTTCTACAAATCCAACACACACAAAGGCATCAAACTCCTTTCCTCAAGAAATGGCTTCCGTGTGTACTCCTCAGGGACGATCAGGCTACATGGACACAGTTCAAGAACATCATCCCAACCTCGTAAAACCTACATGTAAACACAAGTTTTAATAAAAAAAAAACTAAAAAAATCAAACAGATACTTCATCTTGTGTATTTTGTGGTCCTCACTTGTTTAGGTTGGCGCTTCAGTCACAGAACCAAGTTGAGTCTCTTTACATTGTTTATCAGTTTCACACAGTGTAATTGCATCTCATTCTTTTGCATATGGCCAAATGAAAATGTTAGGATTGAACAAAACTAAATTTACCATAACCACATAGCCAAACAGACTACATTAGGCGAGATAACACCCAAAGAATCGTCATTGACTCTCAGTCTAATATGTTGAAAGATTTATCTCCTACATGCATTGCATATTCTGAAACACATTAAAATAATCTAAACAAAATATTACTGCAACGCAACTCGACCAAGTTTTATAAGTCAGAGATCCAAGGTCGACGTGATGTAGACGAAGTATATATGCATGATGATTTCGTTAATTGACGAATTCATAAATAAAAATCAAACAAACATAACTACTAAAAGGCTGATGATTATAATTCATAAAGCATCTGTATTATCAATATCAACTAAGTGAAAAAAAAAAGACAAAGAAAGACTACAAAATCCAAATGTACTTTGGACATATAACAGATATAAACTTAGTATTTCTTAGACTAATACAAGTTTCACCTAAAAAGTGTAAAAAGAAAGGATCTTTACTAAATTAAAGAACCAAGACTAAAATTAAGAATTTCTCTTTTTAGTTATTTAACATATATCTCTTTTTTCTTCCCTAAGAAAGAAATGAAGAAATGATATGTAATATAAAAAGGAAATTAATTTTTTATTTTGCAAAAAAAAAAAAAAAAAAAAGGAAAAACGAATAGGTAAGAATTAGGAAATTATTCAAAAGAGTCGGGAAAAAAAATCAAAACAGAGGAGACAAACGATCCCGCTTCAAAGCCTCCACTTTTATAGGAAACTCTCTCTTGTCTTCTTTCTCCTCTCAATCTCTTCTCAATCCCCAAATCTCAGTTCTTCGAATCCCACGAACAATCAAAATATTCCTGGATTCGAAGACCCAAACCCTAATTTTTTAAAAATCGAAACTTTCGATTTTTTTTTTCTAACAATGGGGAAGGAGAAGAAAACAGAGTCGTATAACAACGACAGCGGTAGTTACAATTACAAGATGTTCAAATGTTTCAACCGTAAGTTCAAGATCAACGAAGTCACACCCACCGACGACGTCCGCGACGCTTTCTGTCAATTCGCCGTCTCCAATGGCGGAGGAAGCGTCGACGGAGATTCGAGCGACGGAGACGGATCATCCGGCGTAATGGGCGCAGAGCAGCTCTGTTCTTTCCTCGATGACCATCAAGGCGAATCAGGAACAACCGTCGAGGAGGCTCAACGTTTGATCGACGAGGTTATACGACGTAGACACCACGTCACGCGTTTCACACGTCACGGCCTTGATCTCGACGATTTCTTCAATTTCCTCTTCTACGAGGATCTCAACCCTCCCATTACCCCTCACGTAACGATTTAAAAATAAAATCTTTCTCTATGCCCACCAAATAAAAATCGAAACTTTATGTGAATTTGTGTGTTTTGATGGAAACAGGTGCATCAGGACATGACAGCTCCATTGTCACATTACTTTATATACACAGGGCACAATTCGTATCTTACAGGGAATCAACTAAGCAGCGATTGTAGCGAAGTCCCTGTCATCAAAGCCTTGCAAAGAGGTGTTCGAGTCATCGAGCTTGATCTTTGGCCTAACTCTACTGGAACAGATATCAATGTCCTTCACGGAAGGTATATACAGCCTTGTTCTTCTTTGTTCTTGTTCTGTCTCTTTATTCAAAAAAACATTTTCAGAAACGGCGGCTTTCTTGATTCTTTAGGACGCTCACAACGCCTGTACCGCTGATCATATGCTTGAAATCGATAAGAGATCACGCGTTTTTTAGCTCACCTTATCCGGTTATAATCACTTTAGAGGATCATCTTACATCTGATCTTCAAGCCAAAGTTGCTGAGGTAAAATACATATATTCATCTATCTTGTGAATCAATCAGTTTGATCTTGATGTAGTTTGAATCTTTCTTTGTCTTTTTTTTTTTTAGATGGCTACGCAGATTTTTGGGCAGATGTTGTATTACCCTGAATCAGATAGCTTATCGGAGTTTCCTGCTCCTGCTTCATTGCTTCATCGGATAATCATCTCAACCAAACC
>NC_025690.1:21945403-21948033 GCF_000633955.1 Camelina sativa
GACATGACAGCTCCATTGTCACATTACTTTATATACACAGGACACAATTCGTATCTTACAGGGAATCAACTAAGCAGCGATTGTAGCGAAGTCCCTGTCATCAAAGCCTTGCAAAGAGGTGTTCGAGTCATCGAGCTTGATCTTTGGCCTAACTCTACTGGAACAGATATCAATGTCCTTCACGGAAGGTATAAGCCTTGATGTTCTTCTTCTTGTTCTGTCTCTTTATTCAAAACACATTTTCAGAAACCGCGGCTTTCTTGAATTTTCAGAACGCTTACAACGCCTGTACCGCTGATCATATGCTTGAAATCGATAAGAGATCACGCGTTTTTTAGCTCGCCTTATCCGGTTATCATCACTTTAGAGGATCATCTTACATCTGATCTTCAAGCCAAAGTTGCTGAGGTAAAATTCATATATATGATCTATCTTGTGAATCAATCAGTTTGGTTTTGATGTTGTTTGAATCTTTCTTTGTCTTTTTTTTTAGATGGCTACGCAGATTTTTGGGCAGATGTTGTATTACCCTGAATCAGATAGCTTATCGGAGTTTCCTGCTCCTGCTTCATTGCTTCATCGGATAATCATCTCAACCAAACCGCCTGAAGAGTATCTCGAATCGAGGAACCCGATCGTTAAACAGAAGGATAATGTATCTCCATCGTCCGAGGACGAAACACCTAGAACAGAGGAGGTTCAGACACTAGAGAGTATGTTGTTTGACCAAGATTGTGAAAGCAAGGTAACAAATTCAAATAAAAAGGATCATATTGTTTGTTGTTTTATAATTTACTTTTTGAGTTTTGAATTAGAGTGATAGTGATCAAGAGGATGAAGAAGCTAGTGAAGATCAGAAACCTGCATATAAACGGTTGATCACTATTCACGCCGGGAAACCAAAGGGAGCGGTGAAAGAAGAGATGAAAGCTGTGGTTGATAAAGTGAGACGTTTGAGTTTAAGCGAGCAGGAACTTGACAGGACTTGTTCGTCCAATAGTCAGGATGTTGTAAGGTGATACTAATTTATATACCATCCTAAACCCTTTTTACTATGCTTGGGATGCAACTTGATCTCTTTATGTTTTCTAGGTTTACACAGCGGAATTTGCTTCGGATATACCCAAAAGGGACAAGATTTAACTCCTCCAACTACAAACCGCTTATCGGTTGGACTCATGGAGCGCAAATGATTGCATTCAACATGCAGGTAACAAACTACGCTTTATGATTAAGGTCTACGGATAGATACCTTGACTCATTAAGCCACCTTTGGTGAAGGATAGAGCCTTTATACACAAAAAGAGAATAGAAAGATCTATGAATAACAAATGAAACATTTGGTGATTTATAGGGGTATGGGAAATCTCTGTGGTTGATGCACGGCATGTTTAGAGCCAATGGAGGTTGTGGTTATGTCAAGAAACCTAACTTCTTGATGAAGAAAGGGTTTCACGACGAAGTCTTTGACCCTAGGAAGAAACTCCCTGTGAAAGAAACGTTAAAGGCAAGAAAACAACAACCTCTACGTATACATATAAGATGATGTAACATTTTAAGTGTCATTAGCCTTATCTTTTTGCTGCGGTTCTTACATCAGGTGAAAGTGTATATGGGAGATGGATGGCGTATGGACTTTAGTCACACTCACTTTGACGCATATTCTCCTCCTGATTTCTACACTAAGGTAATATGAATGTCATACATAGGGACTATTTTTGTAACAATCTTTAAATTCATCAGAAAGCTTATTAGATTGCTGACTTATGAGCTTTGTAGATGTTTATAGTGGGTGTACCAGCGGATAACGCGAAAAGGAAGACAAAAATAATCGAAGACAACTGGTACCCAATTTGGGATGAGGAATTCAGTTTCCCATTGACCGTTCCAGAGCTTGCATTGCTTAGGATCGAAGTAAGAGAGTATGATATGTCGGAGAAGGATGATTTTGGGGGACAAACATGCTTGCCTGTTTCAGAATTAAGACCGGGGATTCGATCTGTGCCTTTGTATGATAAGAAGGGTGAGAAAATGAAATCAGTACGGCTTCTTATGCGTTTCATCTTCGAATGATTTGGCTTAATAGAAATGTGTGTCTCTGAGAAAGGATTTGCACCATTTCAAAAAGGATTTGAGATATTGTATAATGTAGCTTGAATGATCGAATTGATCTTCGCTCTGATATCTCCAAAAATGTATTTACCTACCATATTGAAGAAAATATAATTTATATAGAGGCTATATATTTTTTTCAATATGTAAAATCTAATGTAAGATGATTATCCATACTTGCAATTTTTCAATTTTTTCATAATTGAGATATGCATAACTTTTACTACAGGGGTGAGGATATATCTTTGGAAAAATTAAACTCTATATCCAATTTAATTCCATCTACTTTAAGGAAAAAAAAAAAAAATTGTTTTTATAATTCCTAGTACTAAACGAAAAAGGAATGGTGCATGTGGTGGATATATATATACTTTGTAGTATATATATATGATAAGGTTTTGTAAGAATAACACCAATTACATCGTCAAAGAGAGCTTGATCAGGAATGATGGCTGAAAGTGTAACGCCAGACGAATATGAGGCTATGGAAGCATTACTATTACTATGTTATCAAGACC